>NW_027187460.1:19849925-19860244 GCF_028583685.1 Petaurus breviceps papuanus | reverse complement strand
GAGAGAGAGAGAGAGAGAGAGAGAGAGAGAGAGAGAGAGGAGACAGGCTGTATGAGCACAATAGTTTCAGAAAATAAGTACCCTATGATAACATATTTTTGCTCATTACAATTTGAAGTTTCTTTAGTCATCAGTGCTGCCAGAAGACAATTGTGGACTTGTAAAGACCTAATGTGAAGTTTGCATATTCACAAACATATTTGTATGGCATTAGTAGCTGGGGCACAAACTATCCGCCTACTCATTACAATGTAATTTATTCCATGGAAATCTTTTCTTCACAAAAGAATCCCATGAATGTGCTCATAGTTTGCTATGGGCTGGCTTGATGAATGAGGAATATGGAGATCGCAAAATCTTGGAGATGAAAAGGATTTTACAGACTGCTTGATCAAATCTTCCAGTTTTACAGATAAGAAAACTAAGGCCCAGAGAAAGGAAGTAATCTGCTTAACAGTGAATTGAGCAGAAATTGAACTAGAACCCAGGTGGTACCAAGTAACAGTTTTTCACAGTTGGAAGAACTTATAACTAGAACAAATTAGGGGGGGACCGCCCTTGATGGAGATGAAAATCTTGGTTATTTGGAAGATCAAGGGTAATAGATTACTCGAGCTTAAGAGTTTTGAGTTATAATAGTAGTAAAGCATACTTATTTTATGTGTTGTTTGGTACTAATATTGTGGGTGCCAAACTAATTGTTGTGACATTACACACACACACACACACACACACACACAGCAACAAAGCATCAGGCTTATGGTGGAAACAGAATATGTTAAAGCTTCTGAGTTTCTCAGTAGATTTGATTAGACCAAGCAGGGGGGGGAGAGGGAGAGAGACAGAGAGACGGAGAGGGAGAGAGACAGAGAGACAGAGACAGAGAGAGACAGAAAGAGAGAGAGACAGAGACAGAGACAAAGACAGAGAGAGACAGAGAAGAGTTGAAAGGAGGAGAGATGAGAGGGGGGCAAGGTATAGAGGTGAGAAAATGGAAGGGAAGGGAACAGAGAATAAAGGAAGGGGACAAGAGGAGAGAAAATGAGAAGGAAAGGAAAAGGGAGAGGAGAAGAATGGAGAGGAGGAGGAAAAGAGAAGACAAAAGAAAAGGAAGGAACATCAATCATTTTTTTAAAAAGAGAGCAACAGCATGAACCAAAACAAAACACTAAGAGACAAGCTCACTACAAATCTAAGCATTGATTCACACACAGTGGAAGATATGAGGGAGATAAAAGATGATTGTCTATTTTTAGGAATGCTGATAGATTTTTCAACTTTATGAATCAAAGTAAGCATTATCCACCAGGTCAAAGAATTCTGGGAGGAAAGTGACCAGAAATGGGTAGAAACTGCAAAGTGGCATATATAGGCTTATGAAGAAAATCTAAAGAAATTAATTATCTGAATTTCCTCAAGAGGTAATGTATTGTCCCTCATTGGAGTTTTATAAGCAATGATTGAAGGATCAATTGTGGAGCGTATTGTTTGCAGGATTCTTGTTTAGGTATAGATCCTCATCCATTTGACATGTTAAGCACCTTCCAATTCCAAGATTTTGCTAGTCTGTCATTTTCTAGAACAAATCTTTAAAAACTCAGAACCTATGAAATAATATATATTAACAACTAATAATGTGTGCATGCACACACATATTTACCTTGAAAATAGAGGTAGATATCTATCAAATTCATAAAACTGAACTATTTAATAAATCCATTTAATCAATTATTTTATCTCATAAATAAAGTTATCAATCTACCAGATAGCTTACTTATATGCAGAAGTGATAGCACCAAATATAACCAGCCATTAGAAAATGAATATATGGAGGGAAATAAAGCCTTCCTACAATACTAATGACATGGTTCAGGAAAACAAACAAACAACAACAAAAAAAAACCCTGAGCCATGAATTTAAAAATGTTTAGAAAAAAAAAAGAATGAGTATCCTCTCCAGGATAGAGGCTCTGAGCCTTATAGTTCTATAGGAAAGAAAGAACAAAATATCTCTACGTATCCGGGAATACAACTAGCTCATAAAAAGTTATCATGAATAATTTTTAAAAGGTTGTATTGTCCTATTCCCCACGTTTAAGCCCTCCTTATTACATGCATTAAATAGAAAACTAGATAAAGCCAGTGGAAACAAGAAAAAATAACTCCAAAGTCCAAAGGATATCATATATCACTTATATTAAATACTATATTTATTTATATTATATACTTATATATAACATAGTACTAATAGTACTTATATTAAATACTATAGATCTCAGGTTTTAGCTATGTGTCCATTGCCATGGCTCTCTCAATTTCCCGACTTAAATATAGTTGTTAATAAACTAGAGCCCAGCATTAAATATGACTTGCACAAAGTTTTATAGTTTACTAGGCACTAAATGCCTAGTAAACTATTTCATAAGTTCTAGTCTAATTGATCTTTTCTCTGTCACTTAGAGCAGTATCTGCTCAGAACTCCATTCTCTACTCCCCATCCTGTACTTTCATCTAATCAACCTTAGTTGACATCTCCCTATTTATTCCACCCCTAGTTCCTTGATCAGGCTTTTTCTATCAGAGATATAAGATCTTTGCATCCTTCCTCCCAAGTCCTTCCTCCCAATACAGCTATTTGACATTTTATCTAAGTGGTTTCCTTTCCTATTCCCAACCTCTGCTTCCTCTTTATATGAGTAAGCACAATGTGACTCATATTTTTTGTCATTATTTTTCCCACTTAATAGTGTTTTATTTTTTCTGATTACTTGTAAAATAGTTTTAAACATTCATTTTTTTAAGATTTTGAGTACAGAATGTTTTCTCCATTCTTCCTTTCCCTCCACCCTTCCCAAGACATAAGACAATCTGATATAGGTTATACATCTATAATCATGCAAAACATATTTCCACATTAGTCCTATTGTGAAAGAAGAATTAGAACAAAAAGAAAAAAATACAAGAAAAGAAAAAAACAAAAAAGTAAAAATAGTATTTTTCAATCTTCATTCAGACACCATAGCTCTTTCTCTGGATGTGCATAGCATTTTTCCTCATGAGTCTTTTAGGACTGTCTTCAATAACTGTATTGCTGAGCAGAGTTCGTCTATCATGTTTGATCATCATACGATGCTGTTTTTACTGTTTATAATGTTATGTTGGTTCTCCTCACTTTACTCAGCATCCATTCCTATACGTCTTTCCAGGTTTTTCTGAAATCTACCTGTTCATTATTTCTTATAGAACAATATTATTCTATTACATTCATACAACTTCTTTAGCTATTCCCCAATTGAGGGGCATACCCTCAATTTCCGATTCTTGGTCACCACAAAAAGAATTATTATAAATATTTTTGTACATGTGAGTCCTTTCCTTTTTTTTAAATGATACTTTTGGGATACAGACCTAATAGTGGTGTTCTTGAATCAAAGAGTATGCAGTTTTATAGCCCTTTGAGCATAGATCAAAATTGTTCTCCAGAAGGTTTGGATCAGTTTACAACTCCATCAACAATACTTTAGTTTTCCAGTTTTCCCTTAACTTCTCCAACATTTATCATTTTTCTTTTTTTGTCATGTTAGCCAACTGGATAGGCATGAGGTGGTACCACACAGTTGTTTCAATTTACATTTCTCAAATCAGTAATGATTTAGAGCATTTTTTCACATGACTAGAGAGAGTTTTGATTTCTTTCTCTGAAAACAGCTTGTTCATATCCTTTGATCATTTATCAAATGGGAAATGACTTGTATTCTTATAAATTTGACTCATTTCTCTTTATAGTCTAGAAATAACATCTTTTTTAGAAGCATTGAAGGTAAAAAAATTGTTTTTCAGATTTCTACTTTCCTTCTAATCTTGGTTGCATTTGTTTTGTTTGTTCAAAACCTTTAAAATTTAATGTAATCAAAATTATCTATTTTGCATTTCATAATGTTCTCTCTCTCTTGTTTATTCATAAAATCTCTCCTTCTCCATAGATCTGACAGGTAAATTACTCCTTGCTCTCTAATTTTGCTTATGGTATCACTCATTGTAAGAGAACAGGAAAAGGGGAGGGGATTGTGGAAGGGTATCTAAATTAATCCAAATGGGATAGTGGGAGAATAACATATATATTTGGAAGGCTATAAAAGTTTTCTAATCCCAGGTACAAACAAGAAGGTAAGGGGAAAGGGTTAGGTGGAGAGGATAAAGGAGGGATCTATGGAGGACAGCCAGGTTAAGTAATAGGAGGGCAAGGTAGAGGGTAGAAGTAAAGTAGAGGAGTCAGAAGGGATAGGAAATAAGAGATACACACAAACATAAAATAAAGATAAGAAGTAGATATTATTAGGGAAAAAAACTAAGGGTAGTTATCAGGATGTCAGATAAAGTTAAAGCTAAAATAGATTTAACCAAAAGAGAAAAACAGGGATACTACACTATATGTCAGCCATGTTGATCAGTATTTTTCAGACTATTTAAAATGAATAAACAGTATAAGGTTGGAGTAATGCTATGGTGTATGAAATAATGAGTTGGTAGACTTAGAAAAATATGGAAATACTTAGACTTATGAAGGAAGATGTTATCTACCCTTATAGAAACAAACAAGCATAATATGTTCTTACATAGATTCATATGAATGTATATGTCTATATATGGGTACAATTATAGATATCATGGTATAGGCATACATATGCAAGCGTATATAGGTATACATATAGGTATATGTTTATGTGCATATGTGTGTATCCATAATATACACACATGTACACATAACACATATGTGCACATATACATGTGCACACGCATGCATATATACATACACATACACAAGAGAGAACAAAAGAAAACTTACAAGTAAACAAAGAAAAGATGGACAGTGCTGAATACAATGTGTAATATTTATTATATAGGCTTTCTAAACATGGAAATTTATTGCTGTACATTTTGAATCCTCTCTTACATTCTAGTATGAACATGGCAATGTTTGTTTTTCTGTCCCTTTGATTAAGTTTTAGTATTTTTATAATGTTTCTTTCTTTTATTATTGAGTGTTTTAGTTTTTAGTATTTAAGTTTAACATAAATTAATTTTTAAAAAGGCAGATGCTGCCCAGGCTCTTTTTATTTTTTTATCATTACTTTCGGGCAGTTCAATAATTCTTAAATTATCTCTCCTGGATCTATATTCCAGGTCAGTTGTCTTTCCAATGAGATATCCAATCCCTATTTTTTCATTCTTTTGATTTTGTTTGACTGATTCTTGATGTTTCATAGAGGCATTAGCTTCCATTTGCCCAGTTATAATTTTTAAGGAATTGTTTTCTTCAATTAGCTTTTGTACCTCCTCTTCCATTTTGCACTTCTACTTTTAAAGAAGCTGCTTTCTTCAGTGGATTTTCATGCTTCCTTTTCAAGCTTCTCATTCTTTTCCCATAATTCTCTGGCATAACATTTCTTTTCCCAATTTTTCTTCTATCTCTTTTACTTCAGTTTAAAAATCATTTTTCAACTTTTCCAAGAGGACTTTTTGGGCTTGGGAGCAATTGATTTGCCTCTCTGAGGCTTCATTGGTAGGCATTTTGACATTGCTGTCTTCTGAATTTGTTTTTGATCTTCCCTGACACCATATTAACTTTCTATGATTAGAAGTCTTTTGGGGTATTTTTACTAATTTTTAAAATGTAAGCTCTGTTCCTGGGGCACAGTGGCCACTATCCCAAGCTTCTTGTGCTGGGAACCAGGGACCTGGTCACTGGCTTTCTGAGCCAGGGCCTCAGGTGCTTGTGGTTTGCTCATTGAGCGTCAGTGGCCCAGCCTAGTTGTGCTTGTTGTACTGGAGTTCTGGGTCAGGCAATCTGCCTTCTGCACTGGGGCTGGAAGCATCATAGATGTTCTACTATGCTGCTAGCCTGCTGAACCAGGACAGAAGGGCCTAGGTTGCTGATCCATGCTGTGGCTAAGAGCTTTCCACTGACTTGCCTGGACAGCATCTGTGCTGGGCTGTATTCCCTTTTTACACAAATGAGAGAGACTTTTCCTGAATTCCTTCCAAGTAACGATAGGCTAGAGAATTGTTTCACTCAATCTTCTTGTGGGTTCTATCACTCCAGGATTATTCTATAGATTTGATTTAATGTTGTTTCCAAGGAACACTGGGGAGAGCTCAGCCAACTTCCTGATTTCTCTTGGCCATCTTGGCTCCACCCACTAATCTTAACTTTTAAAAGTACTATGTAATGTTTTATGGTGTAGATGATTGGGCAATAGATGTAGAGTCCAAGGAAAAAATTATTGTCTGTCATTTATTGTGTGACCTTGGGCAATCAATCAAGTATGTATTAAATATCTGCTATGTACCAAATACTGTGATAGATTCAGAGAATACAAGAAAAATGAATGAATAAAAGCTTACTCATTTAATTTCCCTGATCATTGATTTTCTCCTTTATAAGAGAGAATCAAGGTTCAAATCCTGCCTATGTTACTAACTACTTATGAGATCTTGGGTTAGTTGTGGACCTTCTCTGGGCCTCAGTTTTCTCTTTTATAACTTGAAGAGGTTGGATTAGATGACCTTTAAGGTCCCTTCCAATTCCAAATTCATGATCCTTGATCCTATGTACTAGTAAGTGCTGTATTGGGAATAAACAAATCTACAATTTTTTTTTACTACCATGTGACCTTAGACTTGTCATTTCTTCTCTATATTACATATCTGCAAAATGAGGGTATTGTATCTAATGTACAAAAGCTGAGAATCTATGATCCCAATTAATCATTTGTAAGGAATTTTATAGAAAACCTAGTTTCTGCAAGGGGCTAGAAATTGAACTAGATAATTCCTAAAGCCCTTTCCAAACTTGTAATTCTATGGATGGAATGCTAGTCTTAAAAAGTAGTGGATTTTTTGTTACCAGATGTCTTCATGCAAAATTTGGAATACCTTTTGGTTCCTGTGTTGTAGGAGAGATTTTTGTTCAGGCACACATAGGACTAGGTGAATTTTGAAGTCTCTGCCACCTCAGAGATTCAGAACCTCTATGATTCTGTAAAATTCTGGAAAAATGCAAACACTTCAATACTACCACTTTGTTCAGTAAACCTGGGACATCCTACACTCAATACATTCTGTTCTGTTTCTTAAAGGAGCAGACCTATAAAATGGTAGGATATACCAGTCTGGACTTCAATCAATAAGCTGTCTTTTCAATAGGTTTTATATCTGTAGGCAGACAATTTGGGAGTAGCATACCATTGGAGGCATGATACTCAATCAACATTCAGAAGACCTGAATTCTAATGCTACTTTCTGTGATCTTATAGTCTTAGATAAATGATTCATTTTCTCTGAGACTTTGTTTAATCATGCATAAAATGAGAAGTTTTGGTTAAATAGTCTCTGTTATCCTCTTCAGTCTGTAAAAGAGGGCTGTACTTGTCCTTCATAATTGCACTAAGGACATGACACTTTGTTCATATGTTTGTATGTAATGAATGGTACTGTATATGCCTCAAAACTGGAGAGGATAAATAACAGGGATGACATGTCTATATTGTATTTTGAGATGGAGGTAGTTTGATTCAATCATTTCTACAGTAGGCTGCCTGCAAAGGGAGGAATAAATTGGTCAATTTTTGGACAGCCTAATTCATTGGGTCTCAGAGAAAAAACCCTTCGACTTCTCATAGGATTAGAGGATTCTGCAGAAAAGCTTGCGCTTTGAAATAGCTTTTCCACTGAAATTGTCAAATGACTGTATTCACAAAACACTTCTTTTGGTGATACAGGCTTTGCCATTTATTTTTATTATTTGTAAATAGTACATTTATCCCCTTCTGCATGTGACATTTTTATGTTTGCCTAGGAGATCTTCCTATCTTCCAAATAATATTTGAGTCACATCAGAGAGAGCCCAATTAAGTTCAAATCATTTCTGTAACACAAGAGTTTTGATTAAAAATAAAAGATAAATAAATATTTGGTGCCTAAAGGCAATTTCCAGATATCCTGAGAAAGATTATATAAAAGGTGTTGCCTTTAAAAAAATTCTCCTCTGATAATCCAAATAGACTGATGAACTTCAAATTATTTAAAGACTAGTTTTATAGATATATTACACACATGCACACACACATGCACGTATGTACTTACATATAAAATTTCCCCCCTTAATGGTGTGAGCCTCACAAGTTTGTTTATTTGATCTAATCTTCCTTACCAAGTTAATCAATCTCCAGTATCCATCCACAGAATCACCAAACTTTAGAACTAGAAGAGACCACAGAGGTCATCTAGGACAAATCCATCATCTTGGTTTTTACTTTCTTAATTCTTATTTTGTTCACACATCTTTATTTCCAAATATATCCCTCCTCCTTCCTCCAATACCCAGCAAGCTTTCTCTATTACAAAGAATAAAAAAGAAAGGAGAAAAAATAAAACCAATCCAATAAATTAAGCAAAATCCCAACCGGGTGCAACATTGCCTGTAAAGTTCTGTGCCCATAGTTTCTCATGTTGCCAAAGAAATGAGAGGTACAATGTCTCATCTCTTTTTCAGAGACAATACTGGCCATTAAAACATTAGAATTCAGCAGCAATCAATTAGGAGGAGGATTATTTTTGGTTATTGTTAATATTATTTCTATTTACTCTGTTGTAGTCATTATATACATTATTTTACTGCTTCTCCTTACTTCACTCTGCATCAGTTTTATATAAATCTCTGTTGTTTATCTAATTCTTTATATTCATAATTCCCTACAGTTTTATAATATTACATGATATGGATATACTACAATTTGTTTATCATTTCCTTGATTGGTATCTACCCTATTTCTGGAAAATTGACTACCACAAAAAGTATTTCTGCGAATATTATTTCTCTCTTTATTATCCTTGAGGTAAATTAATAACAGTGGTATCTCTTGATTAAAAAGGTATGAACATTTTAAGTACTTTCAAATCATTATCCCAAATTCCTTTCAGAATGGTTGGACCAAATTATAATTATGTCTACTATGTGTTGGTGTACCTATCTTCTTTAGCCCTAATAAGATTGTTTCTTTCCATTTTTTGTCATTTTTGGCTATTTACTTAGTGTGAGGTAAAAACTCACAGTTATCTTGAATTGCATTTCTTTTCTAGCTAATGATTAGGTGTACTTTATAATATAGTTGCTAAAAATTTATATTTCTTTTGAGAATTATTTATCTCCTTTGATTAATTATTCATTGGTGAATGATTCAGTCTTAGATATTTGTATTAATTCCCTAAGGATCTTGTATATTATAAGATACTTTTCCAAAATATTTGATTCAAAGAATTTTTCCAGGTCAACATTTTTCATTCTTTTATTTTTTCTTTTAAATATATTTAAATTTTTAAAATATTTTTCAATTACATGTAAAATATTTTAAAATCATCTTTAAAAACTGAGTTTAAAATTCTCTCCCTCACTCTCACCTGACACCACCCCCTTGAGAAGTCAAGCAATTTGATATCAGTTAAACATATGAAGTCACATGAAAATTATTTCTATATTATTAATATTGTAAAAGAAAACACACCAAAAAGAAAAAAAGCAAAAGAACATGCTTGAATCTGTACTTGGAGGTTATCACTTCTCTCTATGGAAATGGATAGCATTTTTTCATCATGGGACATTTGGATTTGTTTTAGATAATTGTCTTGATTAGAGTAGCTAAGTCTTTCATACTTTGTTTATCCTTACAGTATCGTTGTTACTATGTCCAGTGCTCTCCAGGTTCTACCCATTTCACTTTGCCTAAGTTCATGAAAGACTTCCCAGGTTTTTTTTCCATTTCTGAAATAATTCTGTTCATCATTTTTTCCAAGTTTATTTTTTTTTCAAATACTTTATTAACTTCTGATTTATATCATTCATTTCCGCCAGATTTTGAGTTACAAATTTTCTCCCCATTTTTCCCCTACCCGCCGCCCCAAAATAGCAGTCCCACAGGATATTCCCTCCTCCAATATGCTCTCTCCCATATTTTCTCCCATACCCCTTTCAACTTTTCCAGTGGATCTCGATGCCCCAGTGCCTGTATATCTTATTTCACAATTACATGTAAAATAGTATTAATAATAGTGTATATATATATATATATATACATTAGAATATTTGATTTTAAAACGTTGAATTCCAGATTCATTCCCTACCTCCCTTGATGCCCACCCTTACTGGGAAGATAAGCAGTTCAGTATAGGTTGTACATGTGTGTCTAATGCAAAACAATAACAGAGTAGAAATATTGTAAAAGACTGACTATATTTCCCTCCCTCCTATCCCACCTCCCACT
>NW_027187460.1:19809772-19844925 GCF_028583685.1 Petaurus breviceps papuanus | reverse complement strand
GGCAAACTGGACACACACCCTAGGACCTCCACCCTAGAGTGCAATCCAAATCCAAGCAGGTTAAAGCAAGAGCGATTACCCCTCAGACTGGTGCTTGGTCTCCCTACAATCTGCAGTCCAGGAGCTGAAGCTGCCATGTGGTGCTGGCTGGCTGTGCTGGTGTCTCAGTGGCTTCTTGCCCTAGGGGCAAAAGCCACACCCTCCCACTTACTGGGTCCCCAAATCCAGACTGCACTGACCTCTCACTTTGTCCTTAGCATCTATGTGTTGATAAATCTGGAAATTGCCACATCTGCTGATGATTTGGAGTCCCTCAGGCTGGTGGCTGGTCAGGCCTGCCCTGGGCCTAAAGCCTCAGTGTGGACCTGGGCTGGTCACCCATTGCACTGTGCTAGCCAATTCCTGCTGGCCTGCCTGACTGTCCTCAGTGGGAAGTTAGCTTCTCTGTGTCATTTTGTGGGTTCTATAGCTCCAAAGTTTTTTAGAGTCCCCTTTTACATGGATTGGGGAAGGTGGAAGCCGGAGCCCAGCTGAGGTCCTCCTTCTACTCTGCCATCTTGACTCTGCCTCAAGTAATCTCTCCTTTGATATTCAGGGTTGTCATTTTGGTATTTACTTGGGGATTTTAAAGTTGTTCTTTTTCCACTTTTTTTTTTAAGTTGCATGTTCAGTTCATTGATCTATTTATTTATTTTCTTGATATACTCATAGAGACATAAATTTTCCCCTAAGTACTGCTTTGGTTGCATCCCACAAATTTTGTTCCCATTGTTCCCGTTCTCTTGAATAATAATTGTTGACTGTTTCTATGATCTGTTCTTGACTCACTCATTCATTAGGATAAGATTATTTGATTTTCAACTAATTTTCAATCTATGTGTTCATTGCCCTTTTTAAAATGTAATTTTTATTTCATTATGGTCTGAAAGAGGTATACTTAATATTAAGGTTTTTCTGCATTTGGGAGTGAGATTTTTATGCCTTAATACAGGGTCAGTTTTTATGAAGGTACTATGTACTGTTTAGAATAAAGTATATGCATTTCTATTCCCATTCAATGTTCTCCAAATCATATCTAGGTTTTCTGAGATTCTATTTACCTCCTTGATTTATTGTTCTTATTTTGTGATTAGATTTATCTAGCTCTGAGGTGGTAAAGTTGAGGTGGCCTACTAGTATAGTTTTATTGTCTGTTTCTTCCTGTAATTCATCTAACATCTCCTTTTAAAATTTGGATACAATTCCATTCTGTGCATTTGTATTTAGTATTGGTATTACTTTATTGTCTATGGTTTCTTTTAGCAAGATGTAATGTTTCTTCTTGTTCCTTTTGATTAGGTCTATTTTTGTTTTTGTTTTGTCTGATACATTTAGTTCATTGATTTTGTCATCTATGTTATAACTACTACTGCAATTACTAATACCTTTAAAGTTCATTGATCTAGTCTATTTTATAAATAACTCTGAAATTGTTTTGATGACTACTTTTAATGTAATTTTATAATATTAATTATTTAATTTGAAGTCTGGAAGTGTTTTTTTTCTTTTATTATACTTAAAAATATTTTTCCTTGATATCTAGACCTTTTGCTCCATGTAAATTATATTATTTTAATCTTCTTGTATTATCTTTTTTGTATTTTGGTTAATATAACATTGAATTTTTAAGTTATTTTTGAAAATGTTATCAGAGTACTAAATATATTTCTAATAATTTTTCAGTCTTTATTTCTTTAGAGAATTTTATAATTATATTTATATATTTTGAGTGGATCTTGATAGATTTACTAACATATTTTATACTTTTTGTATTTATTTTTGAGTGGGAATTCCCTCTTTTTATCATAGAGTCATAAGGTACTCAGTTAAAGATAAGGAAACTGGAGATCTAGGTTACAAAAGAAGTTAGTGATACAGTGGAAATTGAAATTGTATCCTCTGATTTTATTCTCAGATCTATATATCCAGCCCTACTCTTTATCTCCCAGGCTCCAGTCTCATATCACCAAATGCCTTTTGGAAATCTTGAATTGGATGTCCTGTAGGTATATCAAACTCAACATATTCAAAACCAAATTTATTATTTTTCCCCAAAATCCTTTCTTCCTTCAAACTCCTCTCTTACTGTCTAAAGCACTTCCATTCTCCCAGTCACCCAGGTTTACAATGTATATTCTCAACTCTCCTCTAGCACTTTCTCCATATATCCTATCTCTTACAAAGTCATTTCACTTCTGCTTCACAATATCTGTCATATATGACACTTCCCTTCCCCTTACAACACTTCTACACTACACTAGGCCTTGGTTATTTCATGACTGGTCTATCACAATGTACCTTTCAGTTAGTATTCTTGCCTCAAGTTTCTCTCTAATCCAACTCATCCTCCATTCCATTGCCAAAGCGATTTTCCTAAAGAATGGGTTAACACATACTTTCAATAAACTCCAGTGACTGCCTTTTAACTCCAAAGTAAAATATAAAATCCTCTGTTTATCATTTAAACTGCTTAATTATCTGCCCCCTTCCCACTTTCTTAGTCTTCTTCTGGTCCAGTGACATAGGTCCTCTTGTGGCTCCTCACATAAAACATTCAATTTCTTAACACGATGTCTTTTCATTGACCATTTCCCATGCCAGGAATGCTCTTCTTCCTACAACCTCTTGGTTACATGAATATTTGTCATCATCATCATCATCATCTCACTGTTTATAATTGTTATTGGTTCATATCGCTTCTCACCTAAAACAAGTCCACAGTCTTCGATTTAGTGACTGTGAAATTTTTTATGAAAAGTAATGCCACACAGCTAAGGCAGAACAAGCTGCCTTCTAATCTTGCTGCCTTGTTGATCATTAACAAAATTGTCAGCTTGCATTTTACCCTCCTGATTATTGGGGATGATGTACCAAGAAGGAATAACATCTTGGCTTCTCAATAATAGATTCCATTTCATTTGTGCCAGAGATCAAATGCTCCTCAGCTTGTAGATTGGGAGCCCTGGAGATGGTTTTCAGTGTCAGAGCATAATCATAGTGTCCTAAGACAATTGTGTGTCATTACTCAGACCATTAACCTAATCACAGTCACTTATTCATGTTCATATCACTACTTGTTAACAGCTGACTGAAAAGAGGTCTTAAGAATGGAAAGAAATCTGGTGAGCTGTCAAATTTCTTAACAACTGAATGTGAGGAGATTATTTCTTCCCTCTATGCTTAGATATAGATGTGAGAATTGCATGCAGATGTAAATCTAGCAGATTAACTTAAAGCCAGGTTTCATCAGCGGTCATTGTTGCTGGATGCTTAATCAACTCTGCCTCCCCTCCCAGATTTTTCAGCCTCAATTTTTCTGACTGGAGGAGGTAATTCTTAGGTAGAGAACCTGTCCAGCCTTCATGGGAGTTCAGTCTTAAAATGTAAAAGTAGCACATTAAGTGCTTATTGACAATGCTAGGTGAACAGAAACAAATAATCAAAAAACATTGCACCATGAGTCAAATATGCAAAGATCATAAAACATGTTTACTTTTAGGCACAGAAGACATTCCAATAACAACTATTGAGATTGACTCAAGCTAAATGAGGGTCCAGGAGTGAAATGAGAAGTCAATAAAAAGGCAATATGTGCAGTATATAATTAGCTATTATTGAGCTTGTTTACCTTGGACTTTATTTAGTTACTAACACAATTGATGGATCTTTGAAAATGGCAAACAGGGAAACTAGTCATGGCTCTTTGTCTTCCTCAGTATGTCACAGTTGCTGCTATAGGTGGCAATGAAGAATACACTGGCATACACAAAGTACTCAATTCCCATAAGGGATACATACTTTTCTATGGGGTGCTCCAAAGATCTGTTTGGCTTTATGTCACTTACAATTCATATTGATGATTCCTATAAAGGCACAGATGCCATGCTTATCAAATTTACAGATGACACAGGTAGAAAGTATAGCTAATATACTGGATGGCAGTTAGGATGGGATAAAATTTTGATAGGAAGGAAAAATGATCTGAATCCAATGCAATGAAATTTTATATGCATTAATATAAAATCTTGAAGCTAGATTCAAAAATTTTCTTCACAAGTATGAGAAAAGAGAGAAATAATGAGACAGCAAGTTGTCTGAGAAATATGTGAGGATTTTAGTGGGCTTAAAGTTCAATATGTTCCATAGTATCATAGTTTAAGAGTTGGAGGGGACCTCAAAAGCCATTTAGTTCATTCCCCCTCATTTTATAAGTAATAAAATTGAACCCTAGAGAGCATAATCTGTTCTGTTTTTTTTTACATTTATATAGATTACTATGTGCCAGGTACTCTCCTAAGTACTTTACAATTATTATCTCATTTGTTCCTCACAATAGTCCTTTAAGGAGTGTGCTATTATTATCCTCATTTTACAGGTAAAACTGAGAGAAACAGAGTTTAAAGGACTAGTCCAGGGCCAGCTACATAGTAAATATCTGAAGAAAAAAATTGAACTCAGGTCTTACTGACACCTGACCCATATATCTATCCATTGCATCACCTAAACTTGCCCAAGATTAACTAGGTAATAAGCATTAGAAATGAAATTTGAACCCAAAGTAGTCTTTCTCCAGAGCTAATTCTCTTTCCAATGTGTGATATACAAGGCAAAAAAAATGCTAATGTGATCTTGGGATGCATTAATAATTCATAGCACTCTGTTAAAAGGAGAATTAATCCTGTTTTGTTTTGTTTTTGCTTTTTTTGGAGAGGGGAAAGGCAGGGCAATTGGGGTTAAGTGACTTGTCCAACGTCACATGACTAGTAAGTGTTAAGTGTCTGAGATCAGATTTGAACCCAGGTCTTCAAGACTCCAGGGCCGGTGCTCTATTCATTGTGTCACCTAGCCACCCCAATCCTATTGTCTTTTACCTGATTAGACTACATGCACAGTATTGTGTTCAGTATTGGGCATGACAATTTAGGAAGGATATGAATATGTTTTGAGAATGTTAAAAGCATGGTAAAAGGTAAACCAGAATGGTTAAAGTCCTCAAGTTCACTCCATATGAGAATCAGTAAAAGGAGGGATGTTTAGCCCACTTAAGAGAAAGCTTGGGGGAGATATGAGTCATTTTGATAAATTCTGTGATCCAATGACACTTGCCTCCCTGCTTTTTCATCTCCTAACAAGAAATTCGATCTCTTGATTCCATGAATGTTGATGGATTATTCCTTGAATCTTCTACCTCCTCATCTCTACTTTCTGGGTTCTCTGAGTTCCTTCAAGTCCCAGATAAAATTTCACATTCTGTAGGAAACCTTCCCTGATCCTCCCTAAAAAGCTACTTTCTTCCCTCTGTTAATAATCTCTAATTTATCCCATTTGTGTCTTGTTCACATATAGTTGAATACAGCTTTTCTCCCCACTAAACTGTGAATTCCTTAAGGGCCAGGATTAATTTTTTTTACTTTCTTTGCTTTTTTTGTTGTTGTTGTTTTGGAGGGAGCAAGGCAAGGCAATTGGGGTTAAGTAACTGTGCCCACGGTCACACAGCTATTAAGTGTTAAGTGTCTGAGCCTGGATTTGAACTCAGGTCCTCCTGACTTCAGGGCCAGTACTCTATTCACTGTGCCACCTATTTGCCCCTAGCCTTTCTTTGTATTTCCAGCACTTATTACAGTATCTGGCACATAGTAGTCACTTAATAGATACTTCCTTGATTGCCATGTGGAAGAGGGATTAGGCTTGTGTTCCATGGGTCTTGAAAGAATGAACTAGGAGAAATGTCTGGAAGCTGCCAAGAAACCATATTAGGTTTGATGTAAAGGTAAAACCATCAGAGCTATTCAGAAGGGAAAGCACAGCCTCAGAAGGAAACAGGTTCTATCTCATGAGAACTCTTCAAGAAAAATGTTGGATGACTCCTTGTTGAGTTTGTCATAGTTAGGGATTCTTTTTCAGCTAGAAATTGTAATATGAAATTGTAAAGTTCACCACTGGGCTTCTTTCCAATTCTGAAATTATGTGACTTGCTTCTATATGACAAAATATCACAGCAGTCCATTTGACAGGTTTGAAGCAAAATACTATAATGAGTGTAAGGGGGAAAGATTTTGAATGACCAGAGATCTTATGACAAGGACTAAAGAAAGGTTTTACCTGACTCCTACCTGCTTTTGTAGCCATATTGAAGGATATTCAGCTCCCCACAAGGTTTCCCAAGTCCTAGATCCTCTTTAATCTGAAGGCTTTGGGACATGCATCTCTAGGTTCTTTCCAGCATTATTAATTCATTTGAATACACTCCAATTCAACAAACACTAACCATATGTAAGTCGCTATACTAGGCTCTACAAGTTCAAAGGCAAAAGCGAAATAATCAGTGGGCTCAAGAATGTTACATTTTAAAATTTTCTTTCATTTTTAATTTATGGAATAAAACAAGTGTTTTCATAATATAGTATAATAAAAAATGATTGCACATGAAACTGCATGAAATCTATTAGGTACATCTTGCTATTCCTTTTAAATATATAATAAAATTATCATGTAAACCTATTTTTTTTCCTCTTTTCCCTCCCCCTTTCTAGAGATGGCTACCATTAGACACAAATATGTGTGTATGTGCATGTATGTATATACATATATATGTATGTAAAATAGCTATACATCTATTTATCAGTTCTTTCTCTGAATGTAGATTATAGTCTTCCTTCATAGGTCCTTCATAGTTCATTTGGGTATTTATAATAGTCACAATGACTATTCCCTCAAAATTGTACTTAAAATAATATTATAGTTATTATACATAAGGATGTTGCACTTTGTTAGATTCAATTTTCAAGAGACATAATACTTTCTTCCATGATACCCAGTTTTCAGTTATGTCTCTAGTCCCCAGCCAATTCTATATACTCTGCTACCAGACACCTCTAAAACTTGCCAAGGCTTACCAGTGTTGAATCAACATAACCTCACTTCTGCCTACAATATTGCATAGCAACCCAGAGGTAGAACACTAAAAGAACTCAGAGTTTTTGATGGGTCAATTCCATCCTATCTATGGATTTTTATTGCTATGGAATCTCTCAATCCTGGCTTTTATTCTAGATTATTGTTTCCTAATCTTTGCTTTTCCCCTAAATCAGGCATTTAATTCTGTTTTTCATGTTTTTAACTCTTTTAAAAACACTTACATCATTTCTTCTAGAAAGTCTAAATAATTTTATGGGCAAAATCTACTTTTTTTTGCTTTTTGGAGGGCAATTGGGGTTAAGTGACTTGCCCAGGGTCACATGGCTAGTTTTTGTGTTAAGTGTCTGAGGTCGGATTTGAACTCAGGTCCTCCTGACTACAGGGCCGATGCTCTTCTCCCTGAGCCACCTAGCTATCCCAAATCATTGGGGTTTTTACTGTAAGTATTTGAGAGATTTTTTTGCAAGTTTTTATCTTGGAAATCACTGACATCATAATATGTCTCTATCTTGTGTTGGTTACTGATTATTTTTGTAGAACTGGATTTTGTGTTAGAGCACAGCTCTGAACACTTCAGATAGAGCTTCATGACCTTCAATGGTCTTGAACTTTCTTATCTAGGTTCTTGATACTGTGTTTTTCAGGCATTGAATGCCATGGTCTTCAAATCACACATAAGTGGTTTAAACTGAGGGTCTACAAGGTTTCAGTGGGCCCTACATGGTCAGATCAAGGGCTAAGTCTGTTTACTGTCCTCCTGAGCTTTCAAGACACCAGGCGTTTGGACAACACAACTGGAAACTTTCTCCTTGGAGACATTCAAGAGACAGTAGTCAGTCCCAACCTTGATAACAAATCACAAGTCTCACCAATATCAGAGCTACGGTACTATGCTGTTAACCTAGCATTGTTATAGACCAGAGTCCATGATCCACTCTCAAAGAAGATGGTACTGCTGGTACATTTCTTTATAGAGTCCTAGGGGCTAAGTCAGAGATCATGGTCCTGTGCTGATAGCTTCATCCTCAGGATGAATCCCTAATCATCTCTGGGCTACCTCCTACTGTTAGCTTAGTTCAGAGCTCTGGGGAATGAATTCACAATATGGACACACTCTTACTCCACAGTTCATTCCCTGCTGGTCAAATTTTTGTCACTAAAATGATAACAGTGCCCACCTCACAGAGTTGTTATGAGAAGATAGGCATAGTTATTGTTAAGTCATTTCAGTCATGTCCAACTCTTCATTACCTCATTTTGGAATTTTTTTTTGCAAATAGATTGGTTTGCAATTTCTTTCCCCAGATCATTTAACAACCAACTACCCTCCCCCAAATGGACACACAATATACTTTTAGATTTAATGTGCATTATTGAGATTTCTCCATCCTTTTCTTAAGTCTCATTCTAGACAATTAACAAAAACAATATGTTAAACCCTGATTTGTAGCAATTGCCAGTTTCAGATGTATAAAAACTCATAACTTTTTTTTTCTCAAGGGTTGGAGGATGGACTGGCTATGATACACTCCTAAATGTGAGTAAACTGAATTCCAGGCCAGGAAAATACAGGTTATTATATGAACAAGCATATAAAATGCTTATCAGTTTGGAACCTTCCCAGTTATTGGGCTCTTACAACTCCAAGGATAGAGATCCTGATGCTATATAATGACATATCCTGATGTGATTCAACTGAGGAAAGCTATAGATTGCATCAATTGTAGCCATGTTTACAGCAGACCTACAAATAGCAGGACTAATGCTAGACAGGAAAATTGTATAGACAGGTATAATGGAAAGAGCTTTGGATTTGGCTTATAGGAACACTCACTATCTTTTTGACTTAAAGCCCCCTCAATCCCTGAACCTCAGTTTCCTCATTTGTTAAATGAAAGAGTTGGATTAGATGATTCTGAAATCCCTTATATATCTAAAGCTAAGATTATATTCTCAAATTGTGAAGTTTTAAGTAACGTGAACTAAGTTATATGACTTTTTTAAACCTGAGTGTCCTTGTCTCTAATACTATTGTCCTACCTACCTCAAAGGTTTCTTGTGACAAAAGCAAGTTTAAATCATATAACATTCTAGAATAATAGCAAGGTGATGAATTCATGGAAAAATAATGACAGATGACAGAAGTATTCATAAACTAATCAGGTGTTAAATTCTACATAATTTGAGCATGCCTTTGCAAAGTGAAATAATGTAAGCTGATTAAGTTGGAAGGGGAGCTGGTCATTGGTGAGGCAAAGACTGACCTCTGGAGCAGATGTGTCCAAAATGTGGCTGGCAATTGCTGGGCAGTGCAATTAGATGTAACTGTGAAATATTTAATAGAATAACTAAAAATATAATGAACATAGTTAATGTTAATATGTAGTCTCCTAAGTCAATATGCAGTCCACAAGGATCTACATGTACACTTTAGTAGCTCCAAATTCCTGTTTCAGTTTTACACTACTTCTCTAGAGAATAAAGAAGAAATCTAATTCCCATAACATTCAGAAGATACATAGAGCTAGAGAGTTGGATTGAATTTGGAAAAGAAGATGTGGGCAGAGACAGTCAACATGAGATAGCTAGGTGGCCTAAGAGTCTATAGTCAGGAAGACCTAAGTTCAAATCTAACATTAAATACATGTGATCCTGGGCAAGTCACTTAACTTCTGACTGCCTTAGTCTCCTCAACTCTATAATGGGAAAAATAATAGGACCTTCTTTCCAGGGTTATTGTGAATTTTGAATAAGACAATACTTGCAAAGTTCTCTGTAAACCTTCATGAAATATATAAATGCTAGACATTATTAGCCAGTAGCAAGATTCCAAGAGCAATGCTGTGAGGGCTAGTTGCCATAGATGGGGTGTTGCTTGCTAAGTCCATCCCTCCCCTCATCATACCACCACCACTACATATCCAAGGTGTTATTTCAGTAATTCTTTATTCCTTTTTCATCTTTCAATTCTTTTTTTTTTAAAGCAATTGGGGTTAAGTAACTTGCTCAAGGTTACACGGCCAGTTATTTCTGGGTGTGGTGCTGAGTATCTGAGCCCAGATTTGATCCAAGTCATCCCGACACTGGAGCCGGTGCTCTTACTCACTGAGCCACCTGGCCACCCCTAAGCAATTGGGGTTAAGTAACTTGCTCAAGGTTACACGGCCAGGTGTTTCTGGGTGGGTGCTAAGTGTCTGAGCCCAGGATTCGATCTCCAGGTCTTCTCAACACTGGAGCCAGTGCTCTTACTCGCTGTGCTACCTGGCCGCCCCTCATCTTGCAATTCTTGATGGGCTCCTTCTTCCAGATCTACATGCCTTCTCCAGTCCTCTCCTCCAGTATGGCCAGTGTCCATCCAGACAATGATCAACTATCATTCCAGTTCAATCTGAGTACTTTTTTTTTCATATTAGATAAAGGGATGACAGAGAGCAATCCTAATCTTTGCACTTCAATAGCTTATTAATAACTCTGTCATTTGTCCCATAGTTTTGTGATTATGCTTACAAACTATTGTATCCTACTGTTTTATGACGGTCTCTGGGTAGGAGAAAGGAGTCATGGAGTTGGTCTTGCATCAGATTCTAAGAGTGATGGCCAATGATATAACACTGTTTTAGATTAGTCTGGCTTGACTTGAGTCTAAGAGTATAATTCTGAAGCACTGTCCCTGATAGCTATTAAGACCTACTAGAGAAAAAATAGTCTTTTCCCATACTCACACTGACCTCCAAAAGACTTAACAGTGCATAGTCTGAAAATGTTAAAATTCCTTCCATAGAGAAGGCTTTTAGGGGTTGCAAGAGAAGTGACAAATAGAATTTGGAAAATGATATGGAGCATTTACATACGACTTGGGAAGCTGTTTTTTTCCCCCATTTGCTTTAGCACAATTAATAGAAAATGTGTTACCTTGTTATTTCAAAGAAGGCAAACTCTGTGCCATTGTTACTGTTCCTAGGGAAGATGGTTATTATGTTAAATAGGTAATTAAGCTGTAGCTTCAAATCCAAAGACTCAATCCTGTATCTGTTCTGCGGAGACAAGTTATTGCTTGGGAGGAATAAATATGCCACCACCAACAGCCAAAGAGGGTCTGATGGTCGCAGCTAGTTGACAGCTGAAACAAATGGTCTCAGTATCTAAATACATCTGTTACATCTCAGCTTAAGCTAACCGTCCGTCAAAGTGTGACTGAAAGGGGTCTGTATCCTCAAAGAGTTGTTTTCAGCATCTTGGAGCCCACCTGTCCCTCTCAGCTCTGCAATCCTTATAAAGTCTGGATGCTGAAGACCTTGGCATCAAGTTCTACCTGCAAGTTTTGTGTTTGCTTTCATCTGGGATCTGACCAAATATAATTAGCATATTAATTAGGTCATGGCCCATGATTTTGCCAACACACATGTTTTACATGAGTTAATTTTTTTAATTGAGATGAATTTGGTGTAGATTAACCCCTCAGGGACTCAATTTATTTTTGTTTGGGTCAAATACCCCATACTCATCATAGGCTAAATCTCTAGACCATATTTTCTAAAGCAACTGGACTGTGACTGAAGGCTTCTGTATTCAATTGCTTTCACAGAAAGGAGAACTGGGAAGATTTCACCATTTGTAGCTCTTGGACAACTCTGAATATCAGACTTGGGATGGTATGTTATTTCTGACCTTAGTAGAATATCCACTGCATAGACACAGGGCACAGGTCAAGGAGAGGATCTTCTTCATGAATGATTTTGTGGCCTTATGACCACTGGTTTCCTTGTATTGTAGTGATTTGTTTGCATTTCTTACCTTCCTGATTAGACTATAATCACCTAGAAAGCAGTGCCCATGTTTTATTTCCCTGTGTGTGTGTGTCTTTGTATTGCAATGCATTACTCAAAATAAGAGAAGGAGGCTCCACTTTTCTAATCTGTAAAAGAAAGGAGTTGAATTAAATAATCTCTAAGGACATCCCTGAGTTCTAAATCTTTTGATTCCCATATAGACTTATGAACATGTGTTTCCTCCTCTGCATTACACAGTCACTTGCTATAACAGCCATTAGATAATAACTTATGCTAAATTTTACCACTTAGGGGGTCATACTACTTTTCTTAAAAACAAACAAACAAACAAACAAACAAACAAGAAAAACCTGGTACCCAAATTCACTTGGGAGGGTAGGAAGCAGAGAAAAGAGAGTGATAGAATAAATAATAGTTAAAATGGAAAAATAATTGCATTAAGGTGTCCACATGGATAAGAAATGAAGTTTCTATATTTGTAAAAACAAAACAAAATAAACCTTTAGACAAGTTAAGATAATCAGTAATTTTAAATGTTGAATAATTACCTTAGCCTTTGTTTATAGTAGCAAGGGAAGAAGGAAGGAAGGAAGAATGGAAGGAAGATTTGTGCTTGGTCCTATAATCTTTAATGTATTTTATCAAGGAGATGACACACTAGAGTGATAAATACTAGGTGATAATACACTAGGTGATAAAGTCAATATTCATAAAGTTCTGGGCCAGCTAGGACACTGGATCAAATTGAGTAATATGAAAATCCAAATGGGTTAAGTGTAAAATAATATCCTTGACTTTCAAAAGGAAATTAACTTCACAAGTTCAAGATGGAGAAGCAAGGCTAGACAGCAATTTTTAAAAAAAGTCTAAGGGTTTTAATGGACTGCAAGCTCATTATGAGTCAGTATGGTATGCTAGCCTAGGAAAATAATGTAAGCTTAGGGGGCATTAAGTAAGGCAAAACCTTTAGGGATGGTACACCAATGGAACTGCTGTGCTCTGTCCTTGACAGACCATATATTCAGGTTATTGAGTTTAATTTGGTGAAATTTCTTTTGGGAAAGATAATGATAAGATAGAGAGTATCCAGAGGAAAGCAACCAAGATGGTGAAGTCTCAAGTTCTTATCATAAGGTCAAATGAGCAGAGAATGCTTTAGCCTAGAGAAGAAAAGACTTAGAAGAGAGGTGAAAGCTATCTTTAAATATTTGAAAGGCTATTATGTTGAAGAGGGACTAGGCGTATTCTGCATGGCTGCAGAGGATAGAACAAGGAAAGCAGAAGGTGCAAGGTGGTAAATTATACCTGGCAAAGGAAAAACCATACACGAGCACAACATACATGTGATATATACCCACAATATGCAAATATGGATATATATGTATATACATAATCAATATGTATATACACATATATAATGCACATATGTGTATATATACACATAAATTAGATGTATTACTTGCAGCATAGACATCATTGATGATATATATTACAGAAAGATATAGATATAGGTATAGATGATATAAATAGATGACAAAAAATTTCCTACCCCAGAATCAAATGCACTATATCTTGGTTGGTTCCCCATCATTGGATGACTTCATGATCACTGGCCAATTATGGTATAGAGGGGACTTTTTCAAGATGTTCAGTGAGGACCATTCTAAATCTGAAATTCTGTGATTATGTGAATGAAAAAATGTCTCATGTCCATTTACTTCCAAAGCTGACAGTCCCACTCTGACCACCTGTTTATAGGTCCCAAGTGGGTTTCTTTATCTACATGAGCAGGTGTCACCCTCTTACAGGACCTCTCCCATGAGAGAGAGAGAGACAGAGAGAGACAGAGACAGACAGACAGAGAGAGAGAGAGAGAGAGAGAGAGAGAGAGAGAGTCCCTATTCACTGTAGAACATGATACAGTCCAGCAACAGAACACAGTGCTGAACATTCACACAAGAGAAAGGAAACTCTGCTTCTTAGAGGATACATGTTTCTCAGAAGAATGGAAAAAAAATCAAACAATAAATAGGTAGACTCCCCCCACCCTTTTGATACTTTCATTTGCCTCTATTTCCACGGTGCTGATATTCTTTTTTTTTTTCATTCCTTTTTTGGCTCTGTTCAATTCAAATCTACATTACAAGATGTACTCTGATTACAATCTAAAAAAGCTATACATTTGGGATATCTAGAGTAAGTGGGATGTTTGATGATCCTCTGTAGTTAAATTTAATTCCATTTTATTTCTGCAAGTATGTTAGGTACTTGACTCAATTCACATCAGTGAGTTTTCTAGTCCTACGTTTGTAAAGGGCAGAAGTAATTTCATATATCTATTATAGTGGTCTCCAAAGTGATAGCAGTCTGTGGCAAAACCTAAAGGGATGAATGGAAAAGAATGAGTCATATCCAATAACGAGTCTGCAACTTGTTTCCAACACAACCATACCTATCCTTCACCCACTGTAGCCCAACACTCCCCCACTTTAATTCCTTCCACATTGCTCGGGCTCCTAATGTGCCTCAGATATTGACAGCTGTAACCTAAAATGTACCATGGGTACCCATAGCAGAAACTTCACAGATGTAGTTGGGAAAACTCCATCTCACCCTCTCATCATACTTGTTCCCCTCTCTCATTTTCGTTTGTTCTTTTATTTACTTACAAGGGTGTATTATCAAAAAAGTTTGGAGACCACTAACCTAGGGGACTATTGTGGAGAGGGAATAGACTTATTCAGTGTGACTCTAAAGGGGAGAGCTAGAATCACTACATGGAAGTTATTGAAATGCAGCTTGCACCTTATCATTAGGAAGAATTTCCCAACTACCTGATCATCCAGTGATGAAAGGGGCTACGTGGAGATGCAATTAGCATAAATTGGACTAAAGGGCCTCTAAGCTTATGTGAATCTGTTGTGATTTTGTCAATGAATGAAATATTCAAGCAGAGACCGGAAGACCACCATGTGGAGTTCCTACATTGGGTGAAAGGTTCGACTGTATTACTTTGAAAGTCCCTGCTAATCCAAAGAGTCCAGGAATAGAGTTCATTTTTAACACCTTAAAATTATATGGGTATAATTTATTGTAAATTAATATATTATGAAATATATAAATATATAGTTATTCTATATAGCATAAATACGTCACGATTATATAATGTATACATGATATATATTTTATTCATGTATGTTATCTTAATTGAATTTTATAGCAATAATAGTTACTAGTCTCATTTTTCAGAGGAAGAAAAGGAGACTCGTGCTATTTAAATGACTTGTTTAAGGTCAGGCAGTGAGTTGGTGGTGAACCTGTGACTAAATATCAGAACTGCTGACATCAAGTTTGGTTTATTTACATTATAGTATATTGTCTCCTTACTAGACATATGGATGGGTTTTAAAATGTTAGTTAGGTCTTTTTATTTTATTTATAACTTTCTTACTCAAGGGGTTCCAAAATATCTTATCCCTCTATTTTCTTAACTTTGTTTACGTTAATGGCATTCTTCCAAAGAACCCCTATGCTACAACAGCACTTGTTTATATTGCATTTTCTAAACATGTTACACACACATATACATAGATGTAAATGCACGCATAAATATATAAACATATGTTAATAGTGTATATATGGATGTATGCATGCATGCATGCATGTATAGTGTGTCTTCATTTCTGTCTTTATGCCTCTGTTACACATATCATCTGCCTTCCTAAAGAGCCTTCACTACTCCTCTCTACCTATTTAAATGCTATTCATTCCTTAGCACCCCAAACCTGCTTAAAAATTAGTTTGATTGCCCTAACCCACATCAATTACTCCTTCTGAACTGCTATATTCTTTACTGTATATATATATGTATATATATATAACATTATGCATATGGTAGTATAATAATCAAACCCTTGCTGTATCTATGGCATGGAGTGGAAAGCATGATTTCATCTAGCAAGTACTTACATATTTGTTGATTTGGCTCTCCTTTGCTGTTGCTGCCGAGTCTTTTCAGTCATATCTAATTCTTTGTGACTTCATTTGGGGTTCTCTTGGCAGAGATACTGGAATGGTTTGCCATTTCCTTCTCCAGTTCATTTTGCAAATGAGGAAACAGAGGCAAACAGGGTGAAGTACCTTACCCAGACTCACATGGCTAGTAAGTGTCTGGGGTGAGATTACTCAGGAAAGACAAGTCTTTCTGATTACAAGCCCAGTGTTCTATCCACTGTGCCACCTAGTTGCCCTGAATCTTCTCCACTATAGGAAAAATATAAACTTTTTCTTTAAGTAACCTTCATATGGTATGGGCTAAAGACCCATCAGTCTTTTGAATGCCTTTCTTTGAATGTTTTTTCAGACAATTTGTGTTCTTTATAACATTTGGTGTTAAGAACTGAACCTGGTATATCTGATCAGGTGTAGGTGATTAGAGGAGAAAATAGTGTAGGACTCTCGTGTCTCTAGTCCTAGACCTGTCTTCAGAAAGATTAAAAATTCAGTAGATGGATTTTTGTTTGCTTGTTTTTAGTAACTATATTACACAATTGACTCATGGACCTTGTAGTTCATAAAAAATAACAGGTTTTTTTTCCAGACCAACTGCTAATGCAGTTATACTTTCTTCATTCTGTATTTATCAAGTTAATACTTTGAAGTAAAGTATAAAACTTTATATTTTTCTATATTGAGTTTAATTTCATAATATTCAACCCAATATTCTAATCTATGAGATGTTGGGGCTGGGGGCTGATCCTTTATGTAACACACTATCTCCCCTAGCTTTATGTCATAAGTGCATTTGATAAATTATTATACCTCACCTTTATCTAAGACACAGATACAGTGACTTGAGACAAATAGAGAGTCCTGGAGCACTGCTGGAAACCACCTTCCAAGGTGATATTGAATGACTAATTACAGCTTGAAATGTACCTACTTACACTATTATATGTACCTATGGCCCCAACTTCAAATGCTTTGGTAAAATTTAGGTTAAATATATCTTAAGCCTTATGAGTCTAATTGCACTTTCAAAAAAAGAGAGGAAGAGAGAAAAAGAGAAAGGAAAGAAGGAAGGAAGGAAGGAGGAAAGTTCATCTTTTATGGCCTGATCTTGATGAAACCATGTTAACTTCACTCTTTGTGATCACCTTTTGATTCCTTTTCTACATATTCACTAAGTATCCCTTTAATAACAAATTCTACATTTCCCCCTGGGAATTAAAATTAAAGTAACTGTTCTATAGCTTGTAGATGTGATCCTTTTTTTTTCTTTTCTTTCTTTTTAAGTTGGGGCATTTACCCTTCTCTATTCCTGGGGTACCAGATTATAACAGTTCACTCTTAGGTTTTGATAGTAAATCCTCTACTTGCTGTTTTAAAGCCAGAGAATGAGAGAATAGACAACTGCAGTGAGGGAAATTATACAAATAAATCCTTTATTTGGTAAGTCAGACAGGCAACAACTGTCAACCAGTTTATTACTTAGTTTTTCAAGCCTTGATGGTTTCCTTTTGACAAAGGTATGCAAGTCATTTTTACATTACCTCTGACCCATACTTGTGCCAAATAACTCTGACATTTCTTTACTCAGAGAACACCTCAAATAAAGTTCCTATTGTGATTTTGGTTTGAGTATATCATCAGGGATGAGATGACCTCTATGGTATTTCCTAGCTTTTGAATTCAATGTTAAAGTGTAGCATATAGGATCCTCTGCACACATGAGCCAACAGAAAGCTACCCCAGTTTCAAGTCATTTTGTAAATTTCATTCAAAATCATACCTCAGTAGCTGACATTTATATATTTACTTTTATTAAGTCAACCAGAAGGAACACATTCATTCAAAGTAAATTACATTTAACCAAACAGCAAAATAAATTAAATGACAAGAAAACACAGCAATTATACTATCCCATATTTTCATATAACCAGTGGATGAGTGGACATATGTAAGGAACACATATGATCAGGGGAAGGAAGAGTGGGATGTAGATCTGTAATTTCATCATTGTGAGGGATTACCAGTGAGGAAATTTCATCCATTAATGCAGTGATTTAATTTAGATAATGATAACAATTGTCTATAACATACAGATACATCTGTGAAAACAAGGAGGTTATTTAATGCTACCCTTGGTAACAGAGCAGGTAGAATTTGAACTCAGATCTTTCTAACTCCAGTATCAACTCCTTTTCCATGGTGCCACACTGAACTGTGAAGAGATGGCTAGATAATTATTGCTCTCTTTTATCCTACTGTGTATTTTACAAAGTACTTTGACTCTGTGAGGGAGGTGGAACCTCAATGCATAGATAAGGAAACTGAGGATCAAAGGATCTAAAACACTTATCATCTAACATCACAGAGCAAATAAATGGCCAGTATGTTATCTGATTCCAAGTACTACACTTTCTTGAACAAGGTAGACAGAAAGTGCTTTTACTGTAAGGTAGGAAGCATTCCAGGATAGAGAAATCATTAAAGGCTGGGGCAGTTCTGAACTTCTTTAAGGTAATGGTAAGAGTCAATTCAATTAAAGAAGTAGTTATTAAACATCTGCCTTATGTACAATATTGGGAAATTTGAGTTATTTTGTAGACCTTGGAGAACAGGGAATATTTGGATGTATAAAAGGAGGGAGTGCAACTACAGTCACATTCTGTATTGAAGGAAGTGTTATTTTTGAGAGTAAATAGCTGTCCCAATGCAATAGAGGAGCTGAGATGATTTGACACTAGGCTTGATTTAAGGTCAGTCAGAATAATAAAGGATCTTGCCCTAACTCTGATGAGGGAGCAAAAGAGGAAACAATTTCTGTCATTATTGAACCAATAGTCTTTTAGATCATGTATCTCTTAGATTTTGATGGACTGCAATGGGTCTGCATGATGAGAAATATTTTAGGTCACTATATGTCAAAATTTTTCCATCTATGACTCAGCTCAGCCTTCTGGTGCATTTGGCATCTCAATAAATGGCTATTGCAATGAAAATTTCTCTTCTCTCAGAGATTTTTTCCCCATATGTGGATGCACATCCTTGTGAAGTACAATGTAGTATGAAGAGGTCATTGAGTTTATATGTACACATCCTATTTTTTTCCTCAAAGAAATATTATCTTTGTTCTATGAGGATGTTTCTTTCCTGCTCTGCACTTTCTCTTCAGATAGATTGATGAACAAGTTTTCCTGGTTTTGTGTGCTACAAGAAAGTATAGAGGTACTATCCTGTTATCAATTCTAGACCCATTGTTTCCGAACCTAGACCCTTGTCCATTATCAAATGAATCTAGTCCACCCCCTTGGGAACTAGGTTATGTCATCATATTCACCATTGATGAGAAATATCATTATAGAACATTTAGTACACATGCTATTGTTCAGTCATTTCAGTCATGTCTGACTCTTCTTGGCAAAGATACTGAAGTGGTTTGTGATTTACTTCTCTAACTCATTTTATGGATGAGGAGTTGATGAAAATAGGGTTAAGTGACTTGCCCAGGTTTGTACAGCTAGTAAATGTCTGAAGCCAGATTTAAACTGAGGGAAATGAGTCTTCCTAACTCTAAGCCCAGTGCTCTATCAGCTACATCACCTAGCTGCCCCAATTTAGGATGTATAGATTTCTCTATATTTTGTTACTAGACGCTGCGCAGAGGGAGCTAAACATAACCATTTCCCTCTATATATTTGCAGTTTAAGACGAAAAGTGATAATGCTGATGAAAATGTTGTAGAGACAAATAAGAATTGAGCCAATTCATAAGAATATAAGAATAGATCAAGTGTAGACAACATTTTTAAGGGTGTTCCAAGATTGGTGGAATGTGGTAAATACCAATCAATCAATAAATATGATTTAAGTACCTACCTATGTGCCAGGCAATGTAAAAAGAAGGGGAAAAACCATACCTGACCTCAAGATATGTGCAATGAGTGAGACAATATTGAAACAAATATGTACAAAGTAAGCTAAACACAGAATAAATAGGAAACAATTAAGGAGAGAAGGCATTGGAATTAAGAGAAACTGGGGAAGGCTTCCTGTGGAAGGTCGAATTTTAGTTGCATCTTAAAGGAAACCAGGTAGATCAGTAGTCTGATAATATTCCAGGAAGGGGGACCACCAGAGAAAATGCCTGGAGCTGAGAGATTGAATGTCTTACTTGTGGAATGGTCAAGAAGCCAGTGTCACTAGATCAAAGAGTACATGTAGAGGAGTAAAGTGTTAGAAGACTGGAAAGATAAGAAGGGCTAGGTGATGAAGGGCTTTGAACAACAGAGTATATTTGTTCTTGCCCTCAAAGAGCCTATGTTCAAATGGAGGAAGTTGTTGATTCATTTTTTCAGTCATGTCTGTCTCTTTGTGACTTCCATTTGGGGTTTTCTTGGCAAAGATAGTACAGTGGTTCACCATTTCCCCTTCCATCTCATCTTACAGATGGAGATAAGGATAAGGAACCACTGGGAATTGTTAAATGGGGGAACAGTGGAGAGGACATTATTAGACCAGGACTTTAGGAAAATCACTTTAATGGCTGAATGGATTATAGATTGTCAGGCAGAGCCACCAAGTAACTATTGCAATAGCACAGGCATGAGGTGATGAGGGTCTTTACTAGGGTGGTGATAGTGTCAGAGGTGAGAAAAGGAGCATATTCAAAAAATATTTCAATGGTGAAATCAACAGATCTTGGCAGCAATTTGTATATGGGGATTTAGATATAATCAAGAATCCAAAATGACTCCTAGGCTATAAGACCGAGGGACTGGGAAGATGATTTTACCCTCTATAGTAATAGTTAAGGTAGGAGTCGGGGAACACTTAAGGGAAAGAATAATGCTTATCATAGAGGAGAAAAGTGAGGTGTTGAGTTAGAGAAATTATATTAAGATAACATAAACTTGCTTCTTCTTTCCCACAGAAGTTATCAGAAATATGCTCTCCTCTTGGCTTCAATATACTCAAATAAGAAATAATACTGACCACAAATAAGGGAGTACTACAGAAAAATAGAAGTTCATATAAACTCAGTAATAAGTCCTGGAAAACACATTTTGCTGTGGCAATTATGCTTGGGAATGATCATGGAGGGGTGGAGATAAGATGGCAGAACTGAAGCAGTAAGTTATTTAAGTTCCTCCATGAATTCTGTCACTTTTACTTTAAAAAGTAAATCTGAATGGATTTTAGAGTGACAGAATCCACTGGGAAACAGAGTTTGGCAGAATCCAGCCCAGGAATGTTCCCACATGGGTGTGGGCAGGGGGAGCACAGAGCACTCAGGGGCTGCACCACCGAGGACTAGAGAGCAGACTACAGTGGAGTGAAGAGTCCCAGCCAGCAGACTCACCCACCCCAAGGGTGATTCATAGCCTTTTCACCAGCATCTCACCATGGGACAGGAGGATCTATTGGAGCTGAGTAAGAAAAAGTGCAGTGCCCACAGCTTCTCCTGGGGCTATCAGCCCACAGCCTGGAAGTTTAAAAATCACCTACCCGATTGTCCAGAATCCAACATGGCAAAGTAAACTCTAGCTGCAGAAGAAAAAGAGAGCAAAACTGTACTAGTGGGGGACCTCAATCTCCCCCTTTCTGAACTTCATAAATCTAACCTCAAAATAAACAAGAAAGAAGTTAAGGAGGCAAATAAAATTTTAGAGAGGCTAGATACGATAGATCTCTGGAGAAAACTGAATGGGGATAAAAAGGAATATACCTTCTCAGCAGTACATGGTATATACACAAAAGTCTACCATATACTAGGACATAAAAACCTCAAAATTTAGGGAATGATCAGGGAGAACAACAAAGAGAATTTGAGATTCAGGAGGAATGAAAAGTGAGGGACTTGTTCCAATAATTCATAGGATTATTCTCTATCTTACTTTCCAAGACCCTAGTAGTGTGGTAGTAAGGTAGATAGGTTGGCAAGAATTAATTTATATGTTGAAGAGAACTGTCCTTTGCCACCTATTTCTACATACATGCCAAAGTTTGAACTTTGAAAAAATATTTGATACTGTTGTATGTGTTTAGAAGTTTCTTGATAAAATGCAAATACTTGTGATCAACAAATTAAGCCAACAAGCATTTATAAAGCACTCCCTATGTGTCAAGCACTGTGTTAAGTGTTGTGAATACAAAAACAAGCAAAAAGAAAGACAGTCCCTGTTCTCAAAGAGGCTACATTCAAATGGAGGAAGTTGTTGAGTCTTTTTTTCTGTCATGTCGGTCTGTTTGTGAGCCCAATTTGCTGTTTTCTTGGCAAAAATGTAGAGTGGATCACCATTTCCTCCTCCATCTCATCTTACAGATGGAGAAACTGAGACAAACAGAGTTAAGGGACTTGCCCGGGGTCACACAGCTAGTAAGTGTCTGAGTCTAGAACTGAACTCAGAAAGATGAGTTTTCCTGACTCCAATCTGGCACTCTATCCAATGTTCCATAAAAAAGGGCTGAAGGAGTGAACACAGGGCTAGCTTAGCCACTTCCTCAAAATAGAGGTTCTAGGAGAAACTCACTAATTAGAGAGCAAGGCTGCAGGGATTGAGAGATCTTCCAGCATAGGAAGACTGCTGGGATATGGGGGAGAAAGTTCAGAGATTCAGGGGCAAAGCCAGAAAAAGAATGAAGGAGTGTCCACATCATTCTGCTAAGGGACTGGAGTAGTTGTAGAATGAATGTTTGACTAAGACCGGGAGTAAAGATAACTGGGTCATCTTTCCTTAACATAACAAATTAAATAATATAGCTTTCATTTATGTAGCTCTTTAGGAAGGAAATATGGTGTAACATATACAAAGCTATTTTGGAGTCAGTCAGAGCTGGGTGCAAGTTTTCCATTGGATAAATACTGGTTGTGTGACACTGGATAAGGTACTTAATCTCTCAGTGTCCTAGGCACCTCTTCATAGAAGGTGCTAAACTGTTTTGGAGAGGAAAGTCCTTACCAGAAATTCACTGTACCTGTGAAATTAGAGGGAATTCTGACTTTGAAAGTGAGTGTGCATTTGTTGGGGGGCAGGGGAGGGGGAAAGTGTGAAAAATGTTTTACAAACATTTTTCAATTGATTCTTATACTGACCTCTTTGTTGTATGCCTGTGCAACCTGGACAGTCAACCAGTGCCATACCAGAAAACAGAATTGCTTCCATTTGAATTGCCTCAGGAAGATTCTAAAGATTATCTGGCAGAATAAGGTACAAGACACTGAGGTCCTTACTTGAACTTAACTTCCAAGCATTCAAACTCTGCTTCAGAGAGCACAGCTCTGATGGGCTGGACATGTTGTTTGAATGTAAAATGTATGCTTGTCAAAAAGACTATTTTATGGAGAACTCACAGAGGGCAAGTGTTCACGTCGTGGTCAGAAGAAGCAATACAAGGACACTCTCAAGGTCTCTCTGAAGAACTTTGGAATTGACTGTGTGACATGGGAGACACAGGCACGGGACCACTCAGCATGGTGTGCCCACATCAGACAAGGTGTTGTGTTTTCTGAGCAAAGCAGAACTGAAACAGCTCAAAGGAAATGCAGAATGTGAAAATTTAGAGAATCCGCCCCAAATGTTCACACAGACTATTTGTGCCTGATCCATGATACAGCTTTCTGAGCTTGTATTGGTCTGATCAGCCACAGTTTGACACATGGAAACTTGACTCTAGCATGGTGATGTCATTTTGGTCCTCTTTGAGAACAAAGGCCAACAACCAATCAACAACAACCTTGTGAGCTAGGTGCTATTATCATCCCCACTGAGGCATAAAGAAGTGAAATGAATTGCCTAAGTAAATGTTTGAAGTAGAATTTGAACCAGGTCTTGCTGATTACAACACTGCATCTACTCTGCCATACTGGTTTAGTCAAGTGACCATACTGCACTGAGGTTCCACATCCTCAGAAAAAAAGTGAGAAGTTTGAACTGGATTCTAAACTCCTCAACGGTTTTTACTTTACACAATTCAAGGATGTTGGACCATTCTAGTGAAAGCATTACTCTTCTCAGGGTATACAATGTAATATAATGTCTTCATTCATGTCCAGTCATTCATTTCAACAAATATATGTTAACTTCTTGTGATAGGCACTCATGGGGACCAATAATGGAATGAAAGACACTGGTCCTGTTCTCAACAATTTTTCAGTTTTAGTGGTGGTGGTACTCTGCTGGTGGGGGGATAAGATTGTAGACCAAAACAGCAACAACAAATGGAGTGTACTATAAATTATAACTCTCATCTACAAGCTCATATTATCAAAATGTGTATTTACTTAAGAAGAGCTTCAATTAATGACTCTAATGATGGCATGTAGGGAGAGATACTTCTGGTCAAGGGTGGCTTTAAAAAAAAACTTATTTAGATTGCTAATAAAAGTATACCTGGCATGTTGGTCCATGTTCTGTCCTAATTACACATCATAGTATCATAGTTTCTTTATAAACACATTTTTCATATTTCCATTTCTTAGTGGCCTGTCATATTCTCTTTGGACTCTTGAATCCCAGATATTGATCCAAAGGACATTCAGGAGACCTGGAAGTCTGGCAGATACACTCTGTGCAAATTTTTACATATATAAGCTTGTGCAAGGAAAGAGATACATGCATTTATCAGGTACATAGATTTGATTCTTCCCTTAAACCACTCTAATAGAAAAGTATGAATCCTTTGTAATCCATTGTAACTTTTATCTGCATCTTTCCCACATGTAAAAGAAAGAATAGATGGGTAGGAAAGAATGGAGAAGGAAAGGGGAGGGAAGGAAGAGACGGGGAATAATTGAAAGGGAAATTGAAAGAGGAAGGAAGTGGAGAATATGGGATGGGGAAGAAATAAAAGGGGAAGAGAGTGGAAAGGGGGGAAGAGAAAGGGAAGAGGGAAAGGGAGTAAGAGAGAAGGCAAAAGGAGAGAGGATAGAAAGAAGAAGGGAAAGGGGGAAAGAGACAGAAGATTAGAGGAGGAGAGAAGAGGGAAGGGGAAAATGGGAATGCTCTTCCACTTATCTTCAGTCTCATCCTTTCTGTCTGCTTTCCTAGTGACTATATATACAGCTCCAAGAAGCTGTAGCATGTGCAGCAGCCACATCTCAGTAAAACTGTCTCAGCCAATTGGCTAACCTGTTGGTAAGTTAGGGGGATGTCCACCGCAAGCATGGGAAGACTTCCCCCAGTAGAATGGGCAGATAAGAATAATTTGTTTCAACATCTAGGAAGGCAACTGAAGAAGGCATTGTGGAGCACTTAGGGTTTAGTTAGACATTGAAGATGCCAAGGTCAACCACTTCATCCTGGACCTTCTCAATTATTATGACTTTTGTCTTACCACTGGACATTTTTAACTCTGGAAGAGAGAGTGAGGTTAACAAGTTTGTGCAATTCTGCCTCACTTAAACCCAATTTACACATAAAGTTAATATATCACCCCATAATGGCATTGGTCCTTTACAAAACCAAAGGATGAACAACTAACTATTAACATGCCCATGCTTCCCCCATCCTTAACAAATCCTCATCTTTACAAGTGATCTTTAGGGAATGGCATGCCAAGCATCAAGCAAGTCACAGGTAACAAACATTTATTAATGACTTGCTATGTGGCAGGCACTATGCTAAACACTAGCAACACAAATATAAGCAAGAAGAAAGACAATCCCTGTCCTCAAAGAGCTTATGTTCTGAGAAGGAAGACTTGGGCAGAGTGTGGGGAAAGGGAACTACTGCTTGGGAACACGGCAGAAAATCCAGAGTCAGAAGCACAATTATATTGGTGACTCATTTTAAGTTTTCAGTGTTCAGATAGAGTCTAAACTGCTATTTAGTCACATTTCCTCATCCTTTGCTTGCTTATTTGATTTTTTGGAAATGAAATTTGGGGTTTTACATTTATCTCTAGTGGCTCATGAACCCTGCCTATCTATAACTTTAGGGATCCTGATTGATGAGGAACAGGGGAAGCAAAGATTGAGTGAGAACCTAATAGTTGTTTTCAAATATTTGAAAGGCTGTGGGAGAGGGATTAAATGTACTCCATTTATTCCCACAGGGGAGAACAAGGGCCAATTAGGTGAAAGTTAGAGATTTTTCTACAACATGAGAAAAAAGAGAGGAAGTTGTGCCAAGAGGATTATGAAACTCTCAAGAAGGAAATTCTGACAATATAAACATGAATACTTCCAGAGGGAAGGTAAAGAGGAAGCAGTCTAAAGAGACTTATGTGGATGCACAGGGAATTCATTCACCAAGCTGAATTTTAAAAGGACATGTACAGACTATAGAAGAAAGGGCAAGTAATTAAGAGTGAATACAAAATAGAGCCATAGTCCATTCATTTTTTCCAGAATACTAAAAGTTCAGAATGAAGTGAGCCAAGCAAGGAATGTTAAGGACAAAGTATATTCTTAAAGTTATATTGGGGTCCAGAAGATCATCAAAGAACTGAGAGTCCTACTATGCTGAGGAAACAATAAAAATAATAATAGCTAGCATTTATACAGAACTTTAAGGGTTGCAAAGTGCTTTACACATATGATCTTATTTTATTGTCACAACAATCCTGGGTGGAGAGAAGGGGGAGGGGAATAAGAATTTATTATTATAGAGCCTGCTACTTGTAAGGTGCTTTACAAATATAATTTCATTTGATCCTAAGAACAACTCTGTAAAATAGCTGCTATCATTGGGGCACCTACGAAGTACAGTACAGAGAGTGTCAGGTAAATCCAGCCTCACACAATTTCTAGCTATGTGACTGTGGGCAAGTCATTTAACCTCTTTCTGCCTCAGTTTTCTCATCTGTAAAATGGGGATCATCATCATCATAGCTAACATTTATGTTAATCTTACTACATGCCAGACACTGTGCTAAGTGCTTTACAAGTATTGTCTGTTGATCCTCACCACAAGCCCTATCTATCTACTGTGCCACCTGGCTGACTACCCCTAAATTGAGGGCAAGAAGAAGACTAAAGAACTGAGAGTCCTACTATATTGGAGTGATGAGGTAATGATAGTACATAACAAAGGGAAGGCAGAGCTACTTAATTGGTATATTGATTGCTTTCACTAATAAACAGAAGACAAAGTCAATACAGAGTAAAAGAACATCTGTCCTCAATAAATTCAAGTCATCAGACCCAGGATGACATAATAGGGTATGCAAATACTTGGTGAGTGTGATTGAGAAACTGCTATCAGTGATCTTTGAAAGGCTGTGGAGAATAGAATGTATGCTGCAGAGATGGAGATTGCCATGCTGTTCCTAGTTTTGAAAAAGGGAAGAAGGTGGATTTTTAAAATTATATGCAGGTGAAGATGACTTACAGACATGGAAAAATTGTATAAAGTGCTAGTAAGGGAATAATTTTTGAGCTTTTATAAAGGAAAATTTTGATGACTAAGAAGCATCACAGTGTCAAAAGGAACAAGTCATGCAACACAACCTCCCAGTCCTGGGGACTTCTGGATAATTCATTAGTATTATTAGGAAGTTTTTGTTACTTATACTGAGACTAAATTATCTTATATCTTCCACCCATTTTTTCCATCTACTTCTTTCCTTTGGGAACAAGCAGAACGATTCTAGTACCACTTTCACAAGACAGATTTTCAAATGTATAAAAAATAGCAATCCTGCCCCCTCTAAGAAGGTTCTTTTCTATGTCAAACATTCTCAATTTTTTTGACTAATTAATCATGGCCAGGTTCTTATATAGTTCTCCTTAATACAGGAGAGTCTCCAGAGCTGAATGAATTGATAAGAAGTTACTATTGATTGATAATAGATTAACAGATCATCTATCCCAGGATGATATTTATTTCAAAAAGGGACCATGTTGGTCTATGCAGTGCTCCTCACTCATGACTACCCATCTCCCTTCACTGTTCCTTTGCATTGGCTGATACCTTTACCTGCAATATTCTTCCTCCTCATCTCTACGTCATAGAATCCCTTGTTTCTATTTCCCTTTTGTGTCTTTTTACTGGTTCTCCCCCATGCCTGAAATGCTTTTTGATATCCTCATTGTTTCTTAGAGTACCAAGTTTTCTTCAAAACTCACCTCAAATGCTACAATGACAAATTTGGAAGCTATTTTGAGTAGGAACAACAAGAATGCATAGCCCTTCCCTCATCGGGCATCAAGCAGCACCCTGGCAACTGGGGTTTCAATTTCCTCTCAAATGCATCACTGAAATCTCTATTTTTGATTAATTTGATCAAATCATTCTTTGGGTTAAATCTCTGCCTCATATTGGTCATATCTCCTATAGTCAAAGACTGACATATTTTATCCATTTCCCTGTACCAGTAAGTCCCTCTCTCTTCCAGCTGTCTTGTAAACTGCCCTGTAATTTCCTGTATCAAATGGAAAAGCAGAAATATAGCAGCACATTTTTCAGCCAGAGGCCGAGGCACACAGTACCTTGAGTATTGCCCCACTGTATCTGGTTTAATTAAAAATTGCCCCAAAGCAGCCAAGTGGCCCTCTCCTCCTGGCTTTTTTTTTTATACATTGTTTTCTGTGTTCCTTTTCATTCTTTGTATTCTCATCCACTAAGAAAAACATGGCAGACAGCACCCTTCAAAGTTACCAGATGAAGATGTGAATTCTAACAGTAATACCAGGAACATGTAAATGAGGGCCCCAACCTGGGCAGGGGTGAATAATAATCCATTTATTAGGTTACAGAAGCATCACTACTCAGCCATTAGGTCAAATGAAAATACACAGTTTGAAAAACTGTAGAAAGGTGGCAAATGTACCTGGGCATTATATTATCAAACTCTGCGCTGAAGGAAATTTTTAGAAAATCATGAAGTTTAAAATGTCCCCAAATCTCTCCATCAGTTAGTAACCAATATTGAAATCATCAATATTCAAATTTATAAGCTCTTTTCCCCACAATAGCTTTGAGAAGTATAGGGAGCCTATATTATTACTCCCATTCCATGGACAGAAAAACTAACTCAAAAACATTAAGTGACTTGCCAAATGTTAAATTGAATAATCAATAGTAGAAACTGGACTTTCTGTATGGATCATATTTATATTTGGAGTTTGGTGATATTACTTTTAAACCAATTTAGAATAACTGGACAATGAGAAGAACTGTCATCACCATGGACAGTCACTTTTCCCTCCTTGCCTTTTCACTTCCCCCTCTTCTCACTGGGAAAGAGCCAGTGAAACTCCATCCCCTTCTCAGAACCCAACTAAGCTAACTGGCTGCTCACATGACTTGAAGGAGACTCAAAGTCACTCATTTCTTTCTGGCAATGTGGAAGTTATCAGATTTTAACCAGCATCCACTACCTCTAAAACTTTGATTTAATTATGTCCAAGGATTTGCCTCCTCTGCTTTACCTTTAGGATTCCAAAACTTCCCTATCTGCTTGGTACCTGAACTACCTTTTATGCCTTGTTTTCCTGAGTAGACTGTGAGCTTCTTGAAAGCAGAGACTGTCTAACTTTTTCTATTTGAATTCCCAGGCTTGTCTGAGTTTGGCACATGTGAAATATGTATTGACCATATTTGTCTTTGGATTGTGGTGATGTTGCTTGTCTTCTCAATGGGTAGGGAAGGAACTGGAGGGAGGGAGAGAATTTGGAGCTCAATTTCTTGAAATGAATGTTAAAAATAATTAAGAAAATTAATTTTTTTTAAAAGCATAACCACTAAACCAGACAGTAAGGATCCCTGAATTCACATACTGACTTAGCAAACAACACATTGACATCATTTGTGTTTTATTGTACTTTTATTTATTTCACTCAATATTTTCCAATTATGTTTTAATCTAACTTGGACGCTTGAAATATTGCAGACCACTGCTTCTGAGCAGTGTGTTTGATACTTCTATGCTTAATAAATTTTTTTATTCATTCATTTGTTCATTCATTCAGAGACTATGATCCCAGCTACCTAAACCATTTAGAGTTAATTGTAATATCAATGAGGTTCGGTGGAAAGAAAGCTTGATTTGCAGTCAAAGGTCTTGGTCTCTTTTCTTAGCAATTCCACTTATAACCTGTGTCACTGTGACATTGTTTGTCACAATGTTGTTTGTGTGACAATGTTTGTCACAATTATGACCTGTGTCACAAATGACATTGTTTTTAACATAGTGGTAATTTTTCTATACTGGATCATCAACCCCCCACCCCAACAAATACCTAGTTATACATACATACATACATACACACACACACACACACACACACACCTAGAAAACAAAATAGGCTTTAGCATGTTTAAGAATCAAGATGAATTGTAGGACCACAAATGAAAAGCATTTCACCACATGTAGAAGGAAGGTTTTAGCAGTGTTTACTTGTAAGTATTTGCCATGTAGAAATTTTTCAGGATTCATGTGATGCTTGCAAATACTTCTGAAATTGGGGATTATTCTCTGAGACTGACATAACTAGATGTTTTAGTAAATTCCATTTACATTCCAATAGCTCAGCCCTTTCCTGATAAGAATCCCATCCATCATCTAGAGATATGTTTTTCATATGAATACACATTTGCTGTTCTGTATTTTATTATGTTTTCAGTTGCAAGTTTCCATTTTTAAGACAAGAGAAGTAGAAACTAACTCCCCTAGAATGCATCAGCTCAGAAAAGTGCTTACAGAGATTCTGCTTCTCCCATTCTACTTGGCTCAATTTACTCCCCACTACAACCCTATGTGCCCCCACCTCACCCTTGCAAATATGACAATAATCATTTCTATAACCATAGTTTTATGTGCTTTGTTCTCCCTACTTTGAATGCCCTGTTGTTTTCAGCTATCCAAATTCTACCCATGCTTTGAAAACCAACTCACATTTGATTTTATGAATGAAAAGTCCCCATTAAGTGCTTACTCTATCCTGAGTACTGGGGCTCAAAGAATAAAAAACAAGATAACCCCTGCTCTCAAAGAAATCTTACTCCAAGTAAAGAAGATAATATATCAGAGGGTTCTGCCACAGGGAGGCTAGAAAAACCAGAAGTTCTCAGAGTTCAGAGTAGGGGCATAAAGCCAGGCACAGAGGTCTTTAGGATTCATGAAAGCCTTTTCAAGTCTTTGATATTCTCTCTTTTTTTTCTTTTTGGAGGGCAGTTGGGGTTAAGTGACTTGTCCAAGGTCACACAGCTAGTTTTTTTGTGTGTCAAGTGTCTGAGGCCGATTTTGAACTCAGGTCCTCCTGACTCCAGGGCCGGTGCTCTATTCACTGTGCCACCTAGCTGCCTTGATCTTCTCTTCTTAATCTTATATTTCTCACTGTACCATATCATATAGTACCTAATTACATGTTGTTATATAATTATATGTATGCATATACATACATACACATAGTGTATTATCTTTCTTTGCATCAACTAATTTACAAATATTTTTCAAGCACTTAAAACTATATGCCAGGCACTGTGCTAGACAGAGGTATGCAGGTAAATGTTTAACAAGTGGTTCTCAAAATTAAATGTACCCAAGACCCACTTTTAAGTCAAAATGCATTAGTAACATTTTCGCCATCACTTCCTTCAATTCCTAGGCAATTAATGAATTAAATTATAAGTATTCACACTAAAATTTTAACAATTGCCTATAATCCCTCACTCTCTGCAAGGAGAAGGAGGAAAGGCCCAAACATAAGAAGAAATCCTAGGAAAATGTAGGCCTGGGTAGGTATTACGATATCATTCCTTGGTAACTAGTTGTGACCTAAGGTAATGAAACTTCAAGGAGAACATTCAGTACCAAATGGATAGAGGACTGAATATGAACTTAGAATAATATAATCCTAGTTTAGGGAGAAACCTTAGAAGTCAAAACTGTATTTAATATAGGATTCTCTTCAAATGGCGTCTGTGATAAATGCTTTATTTCAAAATATTACCTACTTTGAATTGCTGCCTAAATCTGGCCCTGAATATACTTGGAATTTTTTATAGAATGCATTTTCATAACCACAGTCTTACTTTAGAACATTATTTCAGTAACCAACACACTTGCCAAATTAGTCAAGATTGTGATAAAGCAGGTGGTGTCCGAATACAGACTGAAAATATAGAGAAAAAGTAAAAGAGACTGTCCTGAAGTGTGAACTATTAGTTGATTTTAAAATAGAAATGATCTGAAGAGCAGATTTTGCTGTACATATAAGCAGATAAGCTAGGAAAGAAAAGAAATTATCAGGGCTGTTGACCTAATGACCCCAAAGTGAGGTCCCTCTCTGTTACGGAATTCTAGGGTGATTATATGCAAACTGACTGAAAATTAAAAGAATTATATAACATTCATGCTCAGATGGGGGATCGAAGGGAGGAGAGATATATCATGAAAACTAGAAATTAGCAGAACTCCAACTGGAAACCAGGAGATCTTGGTTTCAGTTCTAATTCAGATACTGATTAATTCTATGAACTTAAGATGCCTTAACTTCCTTGGGCTTTATTTTCCTCATAGGTCAAATGGGGATAATGGCAGCAATTCCACCCACTTCAAAGAGTTTTCAAAAGTTTATACAGATAAAGCATTTAAGGTCTGAAAGTGTACTTTACATAACTCATTTGATCCTCATGGCCTGAAGAAGAAGGCAGCTAGGTGGTAAAATGGATAGAATGAGCACTGGTTCTAGAGTTAAGAAAACCTAAGTTCAAATCCTGCCTTGGACATTAATTAACTGTGTGACCCTGGAATAACACAACTGCTGGCTGACTTAGTTTCCTCATTTGTAAAGGACAAAATTAAATCTTTGTAAAGTGTGTTGCAAACTTTAAGAAACTTTAAGAATGCTACCTATGAGGAAATAGGTTCAAACAGGCTAAGGTGATGAAATCTCCAGGGTCACATCTCTAGTAACTGTTGAAAATGATATTGGAACCCAGGTTTTCCTAATTCTAACTCCAGTGTTTTGTTCACTCTCTTTATGTGCCTCAAATGTAAGGTAGTATTTTAACATTAAATTGAATGTTATGCTTTTCAAAATTACACTGTGAGTTATTCAGGCTGTGGGAATGTTTTTGAAGGTTAAGTTTGATCTGGGTCCCCAGGTGGATAATATAATAAAAATATACCTAAAGATACATTTTCTTGCTCTTGAAAAATATTGTGACTGGAATATCAATCTTCCTCTTTCAATAGTCATTTCTCTAGAATGTTTAAATTGAGTCAATAGAGCATTAAGAAAGAAATACAATTCCAAATTCAATATGCAAGTTTTATTAACCACAATATTTTTTAACTGCAAATATCTGTTACAAAAGAGCATACCACTAAACAATAATGCTTGATGCTTTTAGACCTGGAAGTATTCCAGTTTGAAGTTTTTGTCATTTAAAAAAAAAGGCTTTTCAATCTATTCTAGATCTATAGAATCATAGGTGAAAAGACCTTTAGGGCTCATTTAGTTCAGTCTCCAGACCAGCATATCCTTGACTGATGATCTTCCAGTTTTTGCTTGAATACCCTGCCGTGATATGGGAGTCAGTGTGCATAGTGGATAGAGTGGTAGATTTACTCTCAGGAAGATTTGGTGCATATTCTGTGCCTCCCACTTACTACTTAGGAGAAATTGGACAGTTGGGCTCTCTGAGCCTCAGTTTCTTCATCTATAAAAGGGGGATAGTAATACTCTTATTTCATAAGGTTGTTGTGGATTGAATAAGATGGTGTATGTGAAGTTCTCTGCAAACAAAAAAGTGAGCAAGCACAGGAATGTGTCCCATTGTTAAGGCAGATCTAATAGCTCATAGACTTGTCCTTATATTAAAACAACTGTGCCTCCCTATTCTTCCTGTTCATTGTTTTTAGTTCTACCTTCTGGAGCCACTCAAAAAATGATTTTACTTCCACTTGACAGAGCTTCAAATACCTGAAGCCAACTATCATTCTTTCTTCACTAAGTCTTCTCTTCTCCAGGCCAAGTACTTCCAGGTCCTACAATCATTCTTAGAATCATGTGGTTTCCACAGCTACCCATAGTAGTAAGATTTGTAGAAATTACACACATATACCCATACATTTATATATATATACATATATATATGTGTGTATATATATATATATCTATATATCTACAGGATTGGAAGGAGATGTAGAAGCTATGTATATATATATGTGTGTGTGTGTGTGTGTGTGTGTGTGAATGTGTGTTTACATATATATGTATGTTTGTATGAGATAGAACATATGTGTGTATAGTAGTGGTAATAGTAGTAATAGTTCTTGTTGTTGTTGTTGTTTGGAAGTAGTGGCAGTTGTAGTATTTTTGACACTATCTTCCTATTTCTTCCAGGCTAGAAAATACAGCAACCATTCATTGACCTGAACCCACTAATGATCAGTATAAAAAAGTTTCATCCCAATTCTTTTTCGTACCTGTGCTGATTTGTTCCTACTTAGTCAGCTTGGTGGCTCCCCACTCCAAGACACTCAACAGACAGTTTAGACAATCAATTGGCTTTATCCCTCCTTTAAATTAGTGAACTCCAGAGCTCAACAATCCACCAGCCTCATCCTCTCCTTGTAGCAGGAATTATAAGTATTTACCATCATGCTAAGCAAAAGGTTATAATTGAAAATATGACATTAGATGCAGTCATAATATTCTAGATATGGTCTGATTAGTGCAGAATACAGCAAAACTATTACCTCTCTCATCTACACATGCTATAGAGTTTCATTCAGCTGTAAAAGCTTATTAGGGTGCACTCTATAACCATGGTAAATCAATAAACTTCTCGGAGTCTTCAATATTTCTTCTAAAAATATGAAGATTATCATACCTTCAGTAGCTACACAGAGTTTCTGTGAGACTCAAATAAGATTATTTGTAGAAAAAGTTCATTATAACTTTAAAACATTATCTCATTGCCTATTATTGTTAGTATAGCTGTTGCTGTTACTATTACATCTAATGGATGAATAAACACATATGCTAATATATTCAGTCAGTCAGTCAATAAGCATTTATAAAGCTTATTTTTATTAATTTGGTTTACCAAGTAGGCTTTGCTAGAGGGAAGTGAATGTCTAATGGAATAAATCTGCCTTTTCAGTGGTTCTGTTATTTTATGTAAATGAATTTTTTTTTGTTATCAACCAAACTTTTGCATAAATAATTACTGCAGAGGGTAATTAACTTGTGGGAACCCATAAACAACACAGAATAATTTGGAAAGAATTGGAAGAAAACTCATTTAGTTTAACCCATATCCAAAACAAGAATTGCATAATGGAAAGATTGGCTGTGGGTTGGGGAAGTCTTCCATTTTGGAAATGTATTAGCTTTGTGACCCTAGAAAGTCATTCCTCATAGCATTGTTGGCAGATAGATGGATACTTATAGATAGATAGATAGATAGATAGATAGATAGATAGATAGATAGATAGATAGATAGAT
>NW_027187460.1:19730329-19809762 GCF_028583685.1 Petaurus breviceps papuanus | reverse complement strand
GATAGATAGATAGATAGATAGATAGATAGATAGATAGATAGATAGATGGATGGATGGATGGATGGATGGATAGATGGATGGATGGATGGATGGATGGAGGATAGATGGATAGATAGATGGATAGATAAATATGTGATAGATGTATAGAGCACTTATAAAGTACTAACCATGAACTAGGCACTGTGCTAAATTCTGTGGACACCCATACAAGAAATAAGAAAACAAGATGGTCCTTGCTCTCACAACCTAGTAGAGAAAAATGTTACACTAGCTTACAGTCTTAAAAAAGGAAGATAAAACATAAAGTGTATCTAGAAAGTGGAGAGGGAAGAAGAAATGTTTGTGAGAATGTAGAGAGTTAATTGACTTGGGAGTGAAGTGATTATGATCAGGAACCCTCACAAAATAATGATCCTATCTAGGACTCCAATCAGGACAGTATACATCATGGCAGAGTCATTTTGAGGTGGCCAATGGTGCTGTTGAAGAAGTAGAGCAGTTTGGAAAGTAGGGACTTTCCTCTTGGTATTCTCAATGTCCTAATAAAATGCTTTGCTGATAGAAGTTACTTCTTAAATTATTATTACATTGAAATAAATAAAAGTCCAGTAAGCAATGATCAAACCTCAGGTTAGAACCCTCTGAAAGTGAAGAACTTAATACTAGTTAAGATTGTTCAATCTCCTTGTGGTAAGTACCAATTGATGGGTATTTTTTTCATTGTATTCCACTGAAATCTGCCTCTCTTCAATTTTCATCTATTAGTATAAGTTTTGCCAAACAGAACCAAGCAGAAAATATCTAAACCCTCTTCCAGACAGCAACCCTACACTTACTGGATGACAATCAACCACACACAGTACTTTTTTCCAGTTAAGAATCCCTGCTTTATTGATTGAATAATTTCTTTTTAGTTTTCAGCATTTACTTCCAAAAGATTTTGAGTTCCAAATTTTCTCCCCATCTCTCTGCTCCCCCCAACCCAAGATGGCATGCATCCTGATTACTCCTTCCCCAGTATGCCCTCCCTTCTACCACCCCCCATAACCCCTTCCCCCTTACTTTCTTGTGGGACAAAATAGATTTCTATACCCTATTGCTTGTATATCTTATTTTCCAGTTGCATGTAAAAACCATTTTTTTAAACATTTGTTTTTAAAACTTTGAGTTCCAGATTCTCTCCCTTTTTCCTTCCCCACCCACCCTCAGTGAGAAGGCAAGCAATTCAATATAGGTTATCCATTGTAGTCATGCAAAACACTTAATGGCAATGTCGTGAAAGACATTTATTTTTGTGAAAGACATATATTTTTGTTTGTGAAAGACATATATTTCCCTCCATCCTATCCCCCCCCACACTCATTCTGTTTTTTCCTTTAACCCTGTCCCTTTTCAAAAGTGTTTGCTTCTGACAACCTCCTCCCCCAACAGTGCCCTCCCTTCCATCATAGCTCTCTTATCCCCTTATCCCTTACTTTCCTGTAGGGTAAGGTATCCAACTGAATGTATAGTTATCCCTTCCTTAAGCCAAATCTAATTAGAGTAAGGTTCACTCATTCTGTCTCACCTCCCCCCTCTTTTCCTCCATTGTGAAATCTTTTTCTTGCCTCTTTTATGTGAGATAATTTACCCCATTCTATCTTTCCCTTTTTCCTTCTCCCAATATATTCCTCTCTCACCCCTTAATTTTATTTTTTAGATATTATCACTTAAAATTTTTAGACATCATCGTTTTATATTCAACTTGTGTCATCTATCTGTCTATCTATCTATCTATCTATCTATCTATCTGTCTGTCTGTCTGTCTGTCTGTCTGTCTGTCTGTCTGACTGTCTATCTTTCATCTAACTACCTTAATACTGAGAAATGTCTCATAAGTTACAAATACCATCTTTCAATATAGGAATGTAAACAGCTCAACCTTAATAAGTCCCTTATGATTTCTCTTTCCTGTTTACCTTTTCATACTTCTCTTGAGTCTTGTATATGAAAGTCAGATTTTCTATTCAGTTCTAGTGTTTTCATCAAGAATGATTGAAAGTAGGGGTGGCTAGGTGGCACAGTGAGTAAAGCGCCGGCCCTGGAGTCAGGAGGACCAAAGTTAGGTTTCGGCCTCAGACACTTAACACTCATACCGACACCCACACCCACCCACACCCACCCACCCACACCCACACACACACACACACACACACCCACACCCACACCCACACACACACACACACACACACACACACACACACACAACTAGCCGTGTAACCTTGGGCAAGTTACTTAACCTCAATTGCCCTCCAAAAAGTAAAAAAGAAAAAAAAGAATGATTGAAAGTTATCTATTTCGTTGAATATCCATTTTTCCCCATGAAGTATCATACTCAGGTTTTTGGGTAGGTGATTCTTCATTTTAATCCTAGCTCCTCTGACCTCCATAATATCATATTCCACGCCATTTGATCCCTTAATGTAGAAGCTTCTAGGTCTTGTGTTATCCTGATGGTATTTCCATATTACTCAAATTGTTTATAGCTGGCTGCTTGCATTATTTTGTCCTTGACCTGGGAACTCTTGAATTTGGCTACAATATTAATAGGACTTTTCCTTTGGGGATCTCTTTCTAGAATATCAGGCCTATTTTTCTTGATAATTTCTTGAGAGATGATGTCTAGGCTCTTTTTTTATCATGGCTTTCAGGTAGTTCAATAATTTTTAAATTATCTCTCCTGGATCTATTCTCCAGGTCAATTGTTTTTCCAATGAGATGTTTCACATTGTATTCTATTTTTTCCATCATTTATTCTGTTTTAAAATTTCTTGATTTCTCATAAAGTCCTCAGCTTCCATTTGCTCCCTTCTAATTTTTTTTAAGCAATTGGGGTTAAATAACTTGCTCAAGTAACACATAGGTAACACGGCCAGTTATTTCTGGGTGTGGTGCTAAGTATCTGAGCCCAGATTTGATCCCCAGGTCATCCCGACACTGGAGCCTGTGCTCTTACTCACTGTGCTACCAGGCTGCCCCTCCCTTCTAATTTTTAAGGAATTGCTTTCTTCAGTGAGCTTTTGGATCTCTTTTTCCATTTAACCAACTCTGCTTTTTAGGGTATTCTCCTCATTAGGTTTTTGGACTTCTTTTGCCATTTGAGTTAATATATTTTTAAAAGTGTTATTTTCTTCAGGTGGGGTCTCCTTTAGCAAGTTTATTCATTTTTCATTATTTTCTTTTATCATTCTCATTTCTCTTCCCAATTTTGACTTTACTTCTCTTACTTGATTTTCAAAATCCTTTTTGAGCTCTTCCATGGCCTATGACCAATTCATTTTTTCCTGGAGGATTTTGATGTAGGAATTGTGACTTTGTTGTCTTCTTCTGGTTGAACTTTTTGATCTTCTTTTGTCACCAAATTAAGTTTCCATGGTCTGAGTTCTTTTACTCAGTTTGCTCATCTTCTCAGGCAAATATTTGACTTTCTAACTCTTCATCAAGGTAGGGCTCTGCTTCCAGTGGGGGTGGGGGTGGAAGTGGGTTACTATCCCAGGATTCAGGGTTTTTGTAGAAGTTACTGGATCCCCCACCATCTGAGGACCAAGAGCTCTGGAAGCAGCCACTGCTGCTGCTGCTATTGCTGCAGCCACTTTCACCACCCCAAGGCTGGGGCCAAACTCTGTATTCCTCTTTCACCCAGGTCCCACAGAGTTCCCCCACTGACTTTCCACACTGTCCTCAGCATTTGTGGGTTTAAAAGTTTGGAAACTGCCACAGCTACCAGTGATTCAGTCCCCTGAGGCCTGCTTCAGTCTGTCTGCACTAATGCAGCCCATGTCAGACTGCACTCTGCTCCCAGACCACCTTCCTGTTCACCTTCCAGGCTGTCTTGGGCTGGAGATATATTTCACTCTGTCATTTTGTGGGTTCTACAGATTTAGAATTTGTTTAAAGTAATTTTTTACAAGTATTTGGGCGGGGGCATTGGGAGAGAGCTCAAGCAAAGCCCTGCTATTATTTGGCCATCTTGGTTCTGCTCCCCACATACAGGACTTTTGCAAGAACATTGACCACCCTGGTTGCCCCCTTTTTGAAATGGTCCAGCTTGCCAATATGCTTTCCAAAGTGTGACCATCAGAACTGACCCCACAATTTCAGATATGGCATGGTTAGGGTTGAGTACAATAGGACTGTGTCATCTATATCTAGACAGTATGATTCATCTGATGTCTTCTAAGCAAGGATTAGCTCTTTGACTGCCACATAATTTTTTTTGGCTTTTTGGAGGAGGGAAGGTAGGACAATTGGGGTTAAGTGACTTGCCCAAGGTCACAGGGCTAGTGTTTTGTGTTGTGTCTGAGGCTGGATTTGAACTCAGGTCCTCTAGACACCAGAGCCAGTGCTCTATTCACTGTACCACCTAGCTTCCCCCTGCCACATAAATGATTAATTGAGTTTGTAGTTCACTATAACCTATGATTTTTATTTTTGCATGAATTCAGTTCTAGAATATCTCTTTCATCCTGAACTTGCAAAGCTATTTTTCCTGAGCAAAGGACAGAAATTTACATTTACTCATCAGACCAATAGATCTACGTCCAATCCAGCCCTTATAGGCTTCAGCAAGGAGAGCAACCCTCATGGAGCAAAGGTCCACCAGTCTCACCATCATCACTATCCACCACTGACTAACTTCCACTAAAGGGCAGTAAGCCTAGGAGGCCTGCTTTCACCCCAGCTTAAGAACCATCATTGAAAACAATAAATCTGATGGAGAATGGGACCACCAACTTTATTACCACCAACTCCAACTGTCACAATTAGATCAGTAAGTCTAACCTACCCAAAGAAGTAAGGTGCTCCAAGGGAGAGACAGGAGGAAACATGAACCAGACAGGCCACACAACCTTGATGACTACCTCCCCTCATACCTTAGTAAAGGGATCTCAGGACCCTGTGCCCAAGAGCCTCAGGAATAGTAATGATCCCCATAACACTTCTCTCTTCCCACTCTACCCTTGTAGCCATCATTGTGGGGAGTAACCTTCATGGAAAAATGATCTGCCACATCTGCCACTAGCAATACCAACAATTTACCAATAGCCATTGATGGGCAGATAAACCCAAGAACAGCCAGAATGCAAGTGTTCCCTAAAGCAATGACCTTGTTTCAAGTGTGTAAAATAGTCCAATATTAAAAACCAATATGACTTTATTAATGAAAATGACATTTAAAAGGATGCATTTCTGTCTGCTTTGCTGATGTACTCTGAAGCCCTTAGGGCCTTGCTATATGCCTCTGTAGCTATATGCCTCCTGTGTGAGTTGTCTCCCTATATTAGAATGTGAGTTCCTTGAGATTAGTTGCTATATTACTTTTCTGTGTATATTCCAGAGACTGATTGCAGGCCTTTGTAGAGTAGGTACAAAGACATTCCTTCATTCTTTCCTTTCTTCCTTTCATCCTTCCTTCCTTCTTTCTTTCTTCTCTTCCTCCCTCCCTACCTCTGCCTCTTTCTCCCTTCCTTCCTCTCTTCTTTCCACCATTCCTTCTTCCCTTCCTCTCTTCTTTCTCTACTTTTCTTCCCTTTTCCCTTCTCCTTCTCCTTGCATCCTATACCTCCCTCTGTCGTATACCTTCCTCTCTCCTATCTCTCATCTTCTTCCCTTCTTCATTCCTTCCTTCTCTCTCTCCATTCCACAACAGACTCTTCCAAGTTCAATTTATCTTTCCAATGAACTATGTTGCTTCTGAATATCTCTATAAAAATAATTAATATTTTACTAGAAAACCTCATTAACCATCTATATAAGCAGCTATACTAGAATAATAACTTTTAACATTTGAATGAATTAATTTCAGTCTATTAAATCTTTTACATCTTTTTTTGTTGGTGCTTCCTATGGAAGGGCCACTATCTCTTCACTGGCACCATGCCTGCCCTCAGACCCCTCGTGAAGCTTAAAATCATTAAGAAGAGAACCAAGAAGTTCATCTGACACAAGTCTGACAGATATGTCAAGATCAAGAGAAACTGGCATAAATCAAAAGCCATTGAAAACAGGGTGCGAAAACTTTACAAGGGCCAAATCTTTTTTTTAATCAAATGCTTTATTAAGTTCTAGTTTACATCATTCATTTCTGCAAGATTTTAAGTTAAAAATTTTTCCCCATTTTTCCCCTACCCACCACCCCAAAAGAGTGATCCCACTGGATATCCCCTCCTCCAATCTGCTCTCCCATATCTCCTCCAACTTTCCAGTAGGGCACAGTGGATCTCTATGCCCTAGTGCCAGTATATCTTATTTCCCAGTTACATATGAAATAATATTGATAATAGTGTATATATATATATATTAAACATTTTATTTTAAAACTTTGAATTCCAGATTCATTCCCTTTCTCCCTTGTCACCCACCCTTACTGGGAATATAAGCAATTCAATATAGTTTGAACAAGTGTAGCTAATGCAAAACATTACCATAGTAGATATTCTAAAAGACTGACTATATTTCCCTCCCTCCTGTCCCACCTCCCACTTGTTCTATTCTCTATTTTGATCCTGTCTCTTTTCAAAAGTGCGTGCTTCCAACATCCTTCCCCCCCAGCCTGCCCTTTCTTCCATCATCCCCCCTCTCATCCCCTTCCCCCCTACTCTCCTGTACGGTGAGATACCCTGTTTAGTGTGTATGTCATTCCCTCCCTGAGCCAAATTCAATGAGAATAAGGTTGACCCATTTGTTCTTCCCCTCCATCGTAAGCATTTTCCAAGGTCCAGATCTTGAAGCCCAATATTGTTTATGGAAGCAATAAGAAGACAAAACACAAGCTACCAAGTGGATTCAAGAAGTTTTTGGTACACCGTGTCAAAGAGCTAGAAGTGCCCCTGATACGCAACAAATCTTACTGTGCTGAGATTGCTCCCAATTATTCCTCTAAGAATCAGAAAGTTATTGTAGCTCAACTAGTCATCAAGATCACGAATCCAAGTCTAGATTGAGGAGGGAAGAAAATGAGTAAAAAGCTTTGCACATTTTTATTTGTGTTAAATAAACCCTAAAACTACTACTAAAAACGACACTTTTTTAGTCCACCTCTCAAAGTACCCATCACTATTCTTTGCCCATTCATTCTTACTCATTTTTCTTCATAAGATCATAGATATTGTATATTCCATTCTTACAACTCTACTTTTCTAAGTAATACTTCTGAAATGCTTTTCTGCATTTCTTTATATTCCCTATGATTATTCCTAATTGATTTGTAGCATTATATTAACATCACAATTTATTTATTCTATTCCATTATTTTAGAAGTGTAAGTTTCTTGAATTTTTTTGAAATTGTAAGTGAGGCTATTATGTTTATCTTTAAAAGGATTTTCAATGCCTCTCAGTGATGATCTAGAGTTCCTAAAGGAACTTAGTTCTTTCTGAATTTGCAAGGAAAGCTTATAATATAGAGAGCATTTGCTGGTGCTATTTATTTCTTCCTCTATGCTCTTTTCTGGTTTTGCCAATGACATCCATTCTTAAAAACTGAACACAAATCCCACCATTTCCAAAAAATTCTCCATAATGTCTTGCCTGAGGCAGTTAGGGAACACAGTAAATATGAGTATAATATGGGCCTGGAGTCAGAAAGATACTTACTACTTATGTGATCCTAGGAAAGTGAATTAACTTCATTCAGCTTCAGTTTCCTCATACATGAAATGGGCATAATGTCACCTACCTTCCAGGGATATTGAAAGGATCATATGAGAGAACATTTATAAAGTACTTTGCAAATCTTATAGTGCAATATAAATGATAGCTATTATTGTCTCATACTAATCTTTTTCTTATCTCAAATATTTGAATGCCACAGTAATTATAGGCTTGTTTGTATTGTTCTCTGACTGTTTCATGTCTCAATTCCCCAGAAGACTAATTGCCTTGCAATTGGAGATTGTGTTATGGAATTTATCAGTTTATTTAATCATTAAATAAGTATTTGTTAGGTTCCTACTATATGAGAGAGCAGCTAGGTGGTGTGGTGGATAAAACATTGGTCTTAGAATCAGGAAGACTCGTCTTCCTGAGTTCAAATCTGGCCTCAGACACTTACTACATGTGTGGCCCTGGGCACATCACTTAACCCTCTTTCTGTCAATTTCCTCATCTGGAAAATAAGTTGGAGAAGAAAATGGCATAGCACTCCAGTATCTTTGCCAAGAAAACCCTAAATGGAGTCAGGAAAAGTCTCTCATCACTGGAACAATAGCAAATATGCAAACACTTCTGGTGGGTGTAGTAAGGGAGAAGAAAGACCAAAGTGTATGAAACAGTGAGTTTTTGCTATGTAGATTGCTTTAAAAGAAAAAATATATATATATATATATTAAATTTTCACTAAACTAAAACTTATACAATTTTCTTTTGTGTATTTAGAAATGTTTTATTTACTAAATATCTCCTACAGAACCTAATCTGGGTGCTTATATTTTTTTATTGGTTCTGAAATTATTTGATTTTGACAAATATCTATTGTGATCAGATGACAACTTATTTTCTATAAATTCAGTCTTCATTAACCAGACACCTGGATTAAGAAGAACACCATACTTCCTGACACAGTTAAGTAAGAGCATTCATTGTTCCATAATCCTCCCTGCTTCTGTTTTATACATGTCTTTTCACACATGCTTGGAACAACATTTGGTCTTTCCTTGTAGAAGTTTCTGTTTCATTTTCTCCCAATCAAGACATGTCACAGAGATCATGCAGGGCAAATGTTAATAGCATCAGCTTAGAAATAGCACTGAAAGAACCTTCTGAGTCAGGTCAGATGCCACACAGGGAGATTGCTGTGATGATAGGACATTTACAGATATTTCCTGTCTCATCTTTTCTTTTGGATTCCAATCCATTTTTAAGGCTTTGTAGTAGTTCTGTTAAATCTACTCAAGTTAACTCTAATTGGTTATTCCTGGCACTTTTAGAAAGTGGGGTGGGGAGGAGAGGAGAAGGCAAAAGAAAGAGGAGAATAGAAAATGATAAAACTTACTTAGTCTTTCCAGAAATTAGGAGGGTAGAGACATTACGTAAGCTTTCTAAATTCGCCCAGCAATAAAATGATTGCTTTTCTGCAAGCTTTTCATGGGGTGGATGCACTGGGTGGCTGCATTCCCAGTAGCATAAACCTGCACCTACAACAAGAAATCTTATGGGTCTAAAAATTCTAATCAATGCCAAGTAATTAATTGGCCAATCAACTAATGAGCATATATTTAGGTAATAATGATAGCTAACATTTATATACTGCTTTAATAAAATATTTTGATGTTTTTAACATGCTTTTTTATTTGGTTCTCAAAACATCACTTTGGAATAGGTGTTATTATTATGCTCTTTTTTACAGATGAGGAAACTGAGGGCAAGAGAAGCTAAGTGACTTGCCCATGTCTTACAAGTAGAAAATGTCAGGGGCTGGGTTTGAACTCAAGACTTCCTGACTCCAGATCATAACCACTAGGCTTCCTATCACTCTTACAAGTCACTTGTTTCAAACCTTATGTAATTATAAATGCTTTTATCTTTTTTTATTTAACTAAGCATCTTGGTTGAGCAATGGATAGAGTGCTGTGCCTGAAGTCAGGAAGACTTCTTCTTCAGATCAATTCTAGCCTTACACACTTACCCTGTGAGACCCTGGGCAAGTCACTTACCCTGTTTTCTTTCTTTTTCTTATCTGTAAAGTGAGCTAGAGTGGGAATTGGCAAACCATTCCAGTATCTCTGCCAAGAAAACTCCAAATGGGTTCATAAAGAGTCCAACATGACCAAAAATAAGTAAACAACAGCAACAATGGGGCATCCAAATGGAGATTCTGAGTAGGCACTTGGAGATGCAATGAAACTAAGCAGAGATATGAAAAGTAGATATGTAGATTATGAGATTCATTTGCATAGAAATGAAAGTTGAATTCATTGGACCTGATTAGATCACTGATTTTGTAGACACAGAAGAGAAAAGGCCAAAAGACAGAGTCCTGAGGCTCACCCTAGCATATATCAAGTGGAGAGTTTAGGATATAGATAGTGACACAGTAGGGGAAGCTGAGAAGGATTTAGAAGACAGGCAGGAAGATGGCAATGACAGGGCAATGTCACAAAAGCTTAGGGGTGAGAAAGTATCCGGGAGGAACTTTTGGTCAGCAGTACCAAGTCGAGAAGTTGAAGTGAACAGGGATTGAGAAAAGACTGTTGGGTTTCACAATTAAGTGACTGTTGGTGATTTGGGATAGAGCAGTTTCAGTTAAGTAGTTTCAATTGAGGTACTTCTCTATATGCCTTGCCCATCAAGCCTTCCCTCACAATAAAGAAAAATGGCTTAGAAAAACAACTACTTCAGCACCACCCAATTAACAGTGTTCTACCACCACCCCATCTCTCCAACAAGAAGGTGAGAGTATATTTCAGCATCTCTTTACTGGGACCACAATTGGCTATTGTAATTCATCTTAGTTCAGCTGCCTTTAGAGTTGATTGCATTTACATTGCTGTATCATCATGCTTGCTGGTCTCTTGTTTCTTTTTTTTGTGCTGCCTCTAGATAATTCTTTCCATATTTCTCTGAATTCCTCATATTTGTTATTTCTTACTGTATAAGAATATTTCATTACATTCATGTAGTACATTTTGTTCAACTGTTCCCCAAACATTTGACACAAAATCTGTTGCTGTTGTTTTTTGTTATTGTTGTTACCTCAGGAAGCACTGCCATGAATACTTGTGACCCCTTATGGACTGTCTACCTATGGTTTAAGGAACATTGTAGTCTAAGCCACTCTGTAAGTTGGTGAGAAGATACTGACATTCTTTGATAGAGGGATTTCCTCACCTGGGACTTCCCTCTACTGATGAAATTACAGGTCCAGTTGTTCACATGATGGGCACATATTTGTGCCTTTAGGATTGCTTTTCTCTTTAAATTCCTACATCCGAGGAACTAGTTTTCTCTGCTTATAGTCATATAAGTCCTTGCCCACCAGTTACTCATATCCAACTATCCATAATCCCTGCCTCAACTCAGAAGATCTATACAAGACCTTTTCAGGAAAGCTAAATCTTGACCCCAGTCTAATAGTATATTTATTTCAATATATGTCAAACTAGCTTCTGTTTGGGAAGATGAATGTCACAACATACATTTCTTTTCTTCTGATAGGCTTTTCATTTCCTTAGTTGGCAATAGTAATGTTTGTTTATTTTTATACTGTCCTTGCTGCCCAGAATAGAGGGAAGAAGGGAGGTCACTCTGCTCTTTGGGATTTCTTGGGATTATGATGGACATCCAGTATGGAAAAATCATGGGGGAATGCAACCCTGGACTGACAATTCTCAGAGACTAACCAATCATCATTGCAGCAAGGCAATAAGATCCAATGGTGCTGCCCTTGTGGTTTTCTTCTCCTAGGAAGACTGAGTCACAAAAGGAAACAATTATGAAAATGAAGAAAAATGGGACTTATCGGCCGAAGGTATGGCATATGCAAAGAACTCACCAAGCAGGTTAGTTTTTCTTTTTTAATATACAGAGGTAAAAGCAAGAACAGGTAAAAGAGAATGCAAATAAGCATGGTACAATGCTGTAAGTATGAGTGTTGAACCTCAATAGGAACTTAGACAAGAAGAAAGTTTAGGACAATTTTCTTTTGTTTAATGTTTAGAGGGGGAAAGAGGATGATGAATGAATAGGGGCACTGTTTGGGTGTGGGCAGAATAATTATAATTGACTACACAGAAAAAGAAGATGTGCCTTATTCATTCATTCATCACTTCTATTTTCTCTGCTAAGGAGAATGACCTTTAGATTAGAAAGGATAGAACAAAAATGGTTTAATACAGAATTGATATCCAAGAAAAGAAAATAGTAAGAAAGCACTTTGCTGCTCTTTGTAAATTAAAGTCACCTGGCCTAGATGAACCTCATCCTTTGGTACTGAAAAAACTAGCAGATATGATTACAGAGCCACAATCAGTTATATTTGACAGATTCTGGAGCACAGGAAAATCACTGTGAGGTTGGAAAGTAGCAAATGGTGTCCTAAGTCTCAAGAAAAGGAAGAGAGGGGAATCTACAAACTTAAGGCCAGTAAATTTGACTTGGGGAAATTTTAGAAAGTACTATTAAGCATATGGTTAGAAACATTCTCAAAAGGAAAGGTTGATCACAAAAAGCTAGCATGACTCTGTCAAGATACATCAAAGTAGGCTAATTTTATCTCCTTTTAGCATGTTACTGAGATAAATGATCATTATATTAATAACAAATGATTTGGGGAGATGCAGAAATGCTTTTTTTTCTACTGTCCTCTTTTCAAAGTCCCTTGAAGGACATTACTGATAATAAAATTGGATTAACTTTCTTAATAATATTATTCATACCCTACAAGGCCAGGGAAGCCCATTGTGCTTTCCTCAGATTTGGGTGGAGATAAATTCTTTGAATAGATTGCCCTAGACTGAGGGTAACCTAGAAGTAAATGATGTAACCAAAGTTCACTAGAACAGATTCAGTCCCTCATTATAACATTCATTCATTAATTGTTAATTAAGTTGATTGGCACCCTCTGGGACACCCCTTTTCCAAGAGCATATTAGCTGTGAGCCCACCACCATGGTTTTCTTTGGCATTTGAAAGTGCCACTGACCTTTTATTAAAATGCTAGCACTATTAACAAAATGACTAGTTATCCAGAAATTACATCTCTCAAACTTTTTAGAAATCACACTACTAAACTGGCAGATCAGAAGAAACCTATGGATCATTTTTGTCTAGATTTTAGCGAAGAATCTATTAAAATAGCTTCTACTATTCTCCTGAAAAAAAAGACAAATATATTTGAACTATATAAATTTACAGTGGAATAGACCTGAAACTGGCTGAATGGCTGGAAACAAGAGGTATTCATTATTCATTAAAGCCCATCTTGTCAACAGGTCTTTATTGAAGCACTCCCAGGGATCTGCGTTTGTCCTTACATTTTTTGACAATTTTATCAATGGTTTGACTGGAAGCATTAATGACATGTTAATCAAATCTGTAGCTAATGCAAAGCTTGGAGGGATAATTAATACACTAAATGACAGTCTTGATGCAAAAAGTTCTGGAGAGGTAACACATAGGACTGAATGTACAAAGGTAAAATATAGTACTGCTAAATGTAAAATCTAACACTTGGGATCAAGACATTGGCTTCCCAAAAACAATTTGGGGAGGAAATTTTAGACAATGCTTGGTACATGCAACTCCATTGGTTAATTTCACTGAAAGTTCAATATAAGTTAATGTGATACAGTCATCTAAAAGCTAATGCCATCTTGGGCCACTTCAAGAGAGATATAGTGTCCAAGAATAAGGAAGTGATAATACCTTTGTATTCTGTCCTGGTCAAATCACATCTGGAACCTTGTGTTCATGTATTTAGGAAGGGCAAATATAGAGACCATCCAAAGAGAATCTGAAATTCATGCCATTGAAGATCAGTTTGAAAAAAAGCTGGGGATAATGAGGCTGTAGAGGAAGACTCATAGTGGACACTGATAGTTGTTTTCAGCTGTTTAGTGAGATATATGTCAAATAAAGAGGGATTGGACTTGTTCCATTTATACCTAGATGATGGCAATAGGAGAAATAAGTCAAAATGGCATAGATGAAAATTTAGGTTTGATATCAAGAAAAAAAATCTCAAGGTTTAAAGCTATCCAAAAAGTAGAACTGGCTATATTTGAAGGTAGTAGGTTTCCCCTCAGTAGAGGTTTCCAAGCCAAGTCTTCATGGCAACTTGTGGAATGTGCAATAGCCAAGAATATTCTTCAGACTTGGGTTGAACCATCCTAATATTGAAATTCTAGGGAGAGGATTCTGGGAAGATGGTAGAGTAGGTCAGGACATTCCAAACTCTCCAGATTTTCCCAACAAATAAGATAAAATAGCACCTCAGGATGAACACAAAGCAGTAAAAATAAACAAGAGTTGGGCAAAACAGAGGTCCTCCCAGGAGAGTCACAGATCACTCCAAAAATCCCAGAACCAAGGTTTGATCCCTGTGAAGAGTAACCACTTCCAGAATAGTTCCACTGAAAGAGCAAGTGGCAACTACTGGGGCTAGCTGGGTGTAGCAGCAAGCACCCCAAGTGTCCTCAGGGTTTGCCGCCACCACAGGTTCTTGGATCTGCTTTGATAAAGGAAAGCAACTCAAAATGGGTTAACAAGCTTACTTTAATGAGTCAGACATATATCGTTTACCTCGTTCAGGGGAAAAAGGTCAGCACCCCGAACCTCAAAGTATACAGGCAGAATTATCAAGACAGAAACAGATCAAGTAGACAGATTTCCAAACTGTCCAACCATTACATCCATAACAAATCAGCATCTGGGTTTTTCAAAGCCGGGGGACTCTCAACAATGGCTTCCCAGAATTCAGATCAAATCACAGAACACTTCTCAAAGTGAGTCCCAAAACAAAGCTACACATCAGGGCTTATATAGCCTTCTCCTGGCTCAGAGAATGTAACAACCTTATTGACTCACTGGCCAATCAAGAAGTATCTACTGAAAAACAAGCCTCCCTCCCCAGGCTTCAGGTGCATTTTAGCCTAGGGGCAGGGAAGATCTTCCAAATTTGCATTCCCATTACACTGGGTTGGGAGGTAATGTCAACCCCAGCCCTGGAACTTTTGCTTCCCAGATAGTGTTGGGAGTCAGGAATCTGAACCAGGGAAAATTAAGGAAACCTCTGCTGATAAGGAACACCAGACCCAGTTTTGCTGTCAAGACATTGCCCTGAGCAAGAAGAAACCAGCACACATTCTGTGAGTGCAGAAACAATGGGCTGGGGACTCTGCTTACTGTGGACTCTTACAAGAAGGTAGAGTTCTTGGTTTAGGTTCCAAGCTAGAGGGGAGAACTGAAGGGGAACCTGAGGCCAGAAGTCCCATGCCCCATACCACAGGACTAAAGATGATTACAAGAAATAAGCTGCTACAGATAAAAAAAAGTGAGCAGGCAAAGGAGAAAGAAGCTAACCGTAGAACGTTACTATGGGAACAGAAAAAAACTGGGGTTCATCTTCAGAGGAGAATACTGAATTAAAAAAAGCCTCTCCAAACCTAAAGAGTAATGTGAAAGGGTCACCTGTCCAAAAAGAATTCATAGAAAAACTTAAAAAAAAACCTATAAAAACAAATGAGAGAGATTGGGGAAAAACTAACAAAAAAAAGAACAAAACTATCCAAGAAAAACAAGATTATGAAAAATAAGTCAACCGATTAAGAAAAGGAGTTCCAGAATCTTAAGGAAGAAAATTTCTCCTTTAAAATGAGAAATATTTATTATAAAGGCTTTCTTGACATAGACATTCATTGCTGTACATTCTGAATGTTTCCTTATGTTCTACTGTGCACATGGTAATGCTTTTTTTTCTTATTTTGTATTTGTTTTAATATTTAAGTTTATAATATGTTATTTTTTTTCTTTTCTGATTGTGCATTTAAATTTAAATAAATTAATAAAATTCTGTCATACTTTTATTTATTTATACACATAAAAGGAGTGAGCATGTTCAGAATTGGAGGAAGCTTCTGACCTTACCCATAGTATTTGATTTCAGCGGGAGTCTCAGAATATATTACAATTCACAGAGATGAGATTTGGGATAATTCTTATAGAATAACAGAGCTAATGGGAAGGAACCTTGGGGTTATTAGTTTTTACTTAATTCTGTATATTGCAGTAAACAGTGAGAATATCTCATGAAGTCCTGGACCTCCTGGGAGACAGGTTGATCTGAGTTTGATTCCTATGACTGATATTACATTATGCATGTAACCATGGGTAAGTTTCTTAACCTAGCTGATTCTTAGTTTCCTCATCTATAAAATGGAGATGATATCTTTAGTACCTATCTTAATGGGTACTCATGCAGTTCAAATGAGATAATTTTTAAAAGCATGTTGTGAATCTTAAAATAAAGTATAAAATGTCAGCAGGTGAGTAAGGGGGTTTTTTTTAAACAAATCTTTATTCAGTAGCTGTGTCCAGGGTTCTAGTGATATGAAGATGAGAGAAGTTTTGGCTTGGGTGGGGTAAAGGATAGAATGGTGTATCCCCCAATAAAGATAACACAGGTTAGAACAAGTATGTGGCAATAGAGAGCTCAGGGGAGATCCCTAGAAAATCCAAGGTGAGCAAGCTATAATAGTAATGAAATTTGAAGATCCTTTTTTATTTGCAATTAAACAAGTACTTAGCACTTAGTTTCAAGTTAATTATATCAAGCCTATGTTAAGAAACAGAAGGTATGAACCCCTTTTGCTGACATAACAGGAAGGGACTGAACAGGGAGGAGCTAATCATATATGTATGTGTGTGTGTATATATATATAACATATGGAAAAACACAAGCTGGGAGAGTCAGAACTACTTGGAGAAAGCAGCTGGAAGCTGGAGAGGAGAGGCCCAGGCTGGAGAAAGTGATTTTGATTTTGAGAACAGAACTTATGGTGGTGGAGTTTCTTCTGAGAGCCATCCAAAACTTCTGCTGAGAGTTTCTGAGAATTAGCTAGAGCTGCCAAAGACTTCTGAGGGCCAGCAGAACTGCCAGAAGAAGCAAAACTGTGGTGTCAGTACTTTGTCTGTCTGTGGCTTTGTTAAGCTTTGTCTTCCCAGGAACAGAAACTGTGAAGGACTTCAGATGGACTGGACACTGTGAGCTTCAACATGGAACAGAAACTTCATGGAGAGCTAGACGATCAATTGGGAGCTGTTTGTTTTTGGACCCAGGTGACAGTTTGGTGGATTCAGGTAAGAGCTGAGACCATGGAAGAGGAACCATGGAAGCTGATAGCCTGCCTTGAGTCAAGATGATAAGACCTCTCCTTGGGTATTCAATGCTGACTGATAAAATTGTAATTTACTTTTGGCCTAGGGGTGAATGGCCCTTGCACTTTCCACTACCCCTTAAGAAGGTACTGAGTAGTGACTGATGAAATTGTAACTTAATTGCACTTTATGGGTGGAGGACTTAGACTTTAGTACTTTTTGAATGAATTAAGGACTTTGTGATTGACTAAATGAATGTACTTTGCTTAAAACTATGTGACCATTTTGGTGAAAATTATGTGGCCATTTTAGTGATAAGTTGTGAAGTTATAACATTCTGAATGTTGTACTTTGATTTCTGTGAATGTTTTGCTCTGATTGGTTACTGAATAAATAGAGAATTCACTATACTATGTAATCAGAACCTTAAAAGTTGTTCACAGCAGCAGACCTCTGGAAAGCTGCTCATGCTTGGCTTTACACAAGCCCCCTTGTAGTTGGGCATGTAAAGAAAGACTCCATGAAAGTGAGGGCTGAGCCTTGTAGGAAGGAAGAAGAGGCAATGTGCACTTGGGGAATGGCCACTGACTGACCACCCACCTGTCCATGAAGTGCAGAGGAAAGGGATGGCTATGTCCTGGAGATACCAAGAGTTAAAAACTCTCTACTTGTTTTTGTTATCATCTCTCTAATTTTTGGAATCTTTACTTGCATCTATCTCTTCTCTCTCAGTCTTTTCTCTCTAGGCCCCTGCTCCTCTCCTCTCTGAAGTCCTTCTCTCTTTCCCTTTCATTCTCATCCTAGACCCTGCTGGACTCGCTTTCCTGTTGCCTTTTTTCTCTGCCCCTGTCATGGTCTTGCTCTCTGATCCTCCAGTCCCAGGTTCTCTCTCAGGACCTCCCCCTCCTTTCACTCTAGCCCTCTTGATAGAAGTTATAGTCAACAAAGGATTCTTATAGTCAACAAAGATTTCATACTGATCAATAACCAGTCTGTTTGCATGTCCATAAGGTTTTTACAGAAACCGCTCTTCTCTGTAGTTCATTAAAGCATAGTGCTTTGAAAAGTCTGTGATTATCCCTAAAGCAACTGTTGCTTTCTGATGTCACCATCTCTGCTGAAGATATCTTTCAACTTTTCTTCTCTTCTCTATAGTTTCAACCTGAACAGAAAGAGGATGAGGTGGGGGTCTCCAGACTCCCTTTTGTTGGCACATAGACACCAGAATCACCTTCCAGATTGCCTGGTCATGAGACTTTTCATCAGTACCATTGATGCTCCTAGCCTTGAGAGGACCACACTCTCTGGTGATGGGCATCCACTTATTCTTTACTCTCTGCTGGGATCCAGGCTCACTCTTTATTTGAGGATAAGGCCAACCTCCAACTTCAAGGTGGTCACCAGGAGTTGTTTGTTTTTTAAAAAATCTTTGGTATTATAAATCTCATCATAATTACTTCTAACACTTTGGAATTAGAGCCCAATCACTGGTCCATTCATCTAATAAAATCACTTTACCTGTTTAAATATCATAAAACTCTGACTACCCTCTCACTGGGAGGAGAAATAAAAATGAAGCAGCAAGGAGAATAGGAGAGGAGGTGGTATAGAAAGAATTTGTGGTACAGAAATAATAATAATAATCCTCCATTAAAGTCTTCTTCTGATACTTGATCCTGATATGGTGATCATCCTGGAATCTTAAATATAATGCCAAGAGAGGGCAAGCCCTTGGAGGGCATGGTGAGGTAAAAAGGCTACTATAACAGAAACAGCAATGGACTGCATACTCAATTTCCAATGAACAGACCAGCTAAATTCAGAGAAATACCATCCCTAAAAAGTTCTTCTTCCTTTCCCCCATCCATTCCTTACTTATTTCCTTTCTCCCTTCCTTTCTTTTTCTTCTTTCTTTTTATCATCTAACATGATAGAATTTAATTTACTTGAGGCCAGAGAATGTTTTTTTATTTCTTTGTATCCTATCTTGAAATAAAGACCATTATGTGTTTGGCAGGTCAAATTGTCCAGTTCCATTAAATCAGTTATACAGCTAAGAAAACATTGTCTTTAAAACTTAAGAATCAAAGCATGTTATATTATATCCCAAATGGGAAATGAGAAAACATTACACATGTGAGAAGCCAGGGAATCTGTTATGGCCAGGTGTTTCCTAGATATCTAACTTATGGATATCCTGTGATAATAGAATCAAAAGGAAAATAAAGTAAGAATCTTTTGCTCAGGCAAGTATATGCACTTAAAGGTCACCTTGACAATATACTCATTGTTCCACATCTATGGACTGCCTACCTCTGCAAAGGAGGGGGGAAGATGTCCTCTCATTTCTCTTCTTTGGGCCCATCCTTTATCTTTGTAATTTTGTAACATATATATTTTTATTGCTATGTTGATATTTTTCTTTCCATTTACATTGTTATAGTCATCCTGTATGTTGTTTCCTTAGTGCTGCTTACTTCACTTTGCACATTAGTATTCTGTGAATTCATGTACCACAATTTATTTAGTCATTGCCCAACTAATGGATATCTTCTTTTTTTCCAGTCCTTTCATTCCACAAAAAAAGTACTGCCATAAATATTTTGGTGTAAATGGAGCCTTTGTTTATATCAATGACCTTCTTTAAGTGTATGCTCAGCACTGGAATCTCTGGGTTATATGGTATGGGCATTTTAGCAACTTTATTTACATATTCCAAATTCCATTCCAGAATGATTGTACTAATTTAAAACTCTACCAACAATGCATAAGTATGGGTGGCTAATGGCATAGAGTTCTGGTAACTAGTGTTGCAAACAGTGAAGATATCCATCTGGGCCCTAGTTTATCAATACATTTGTCCTCAGCTAGCAACAGGTAACCTCCCAAGGCTCATATATACAAACAATCTACCCAGCTACTGATGCTGGGCTTCTCATGGCTGGAAAGTCCTTCAAGATACTTGTAGCTAACAAGCCTTCAAATATTACTAATGAAACTGTTGGGATTGTGGAGGTTTCATCCCTGAAGAAGGCTGAAGACTTAAGGCATTTGGACAATATGTGTTAATGGAAAGTCATCTGTGGTTAGCTAATGCAAATTGTTTGTGGTTCTATGTCTTGAAAAGAAACTGGCAACTGCTCTGACTCAGACACCTCTGAATGAAAGAACTTCATTAGTATTGGAGAGGCAGAATGGGTACTAATACAACTTCCAGAAAAAAAAGAGAGAAAAAGAATTATGCCAAATTATAATGCACTGCCTCGAGATGCGGTGCTTTTTACTTCCTTGTAGACCTTTGAGCAGAGGCTGAATGAACACCTCTAGAGTATATTATAGTAAGTCTTCCTTTCAGTTATGAGTTGGACTAGAGGGCCACCTAGGATCTTCCAAATCTTAATTCTGTAATGTTGTTCTTCTGTAATCTTCAGACCAGATTTTTAAAATGTTTATAAAACACTCTCCTGACATCAACTCTTTGAATTAAGCAAGAGATTAAATTAATTTCAAAACATGGTTAAGTTTTTGGTGAGAACTGAATTTTTCATGCCTTTCTAAACAAGTAATTCAAAAGAAACTCAACTTTTTCACTTCTTTTCACTTATTCTTCACTCTAGGCAATTCAGGTTCTTCTCTGCCTTCTATCTTTACCCCAATGAATAGTTTATTTTCTCCTCATCAGAGACATGACTAAGATTTTAATTTTGCGCCTGGAGTAATTGGTCCAAACTTGGGATCAAGGAAGGGTTCACTTAGTATGTAGCTGTCAAAGGGATGAAGAGGGTGCCAGGACAGTTTAAGGTTTCTATGCTTCTGCAGAGTAATTTTCTTCTGGGTAAGTTTGTGGAGTGGCAACTGGGGGTGGAAGGAGGGAAGTACCCTTTGAGTTGGAGCTACTATTTCTTAAAAGGATGATGAATGGGCAAAACCTTGCCTAAGGTACAACCTCTGGGTAAGAGAAAAAGTAGATTTTGAGAGAGTATGGTTGGTGCTTTCCAAATATTGGTACTCTAGGATGAAAGCCTAGTTACCTAGAAACATTGTGCAATGACTAACTTTGATACTCTGCTTTGCAATGCAAGGATCTAAGACAATTCCAAATGTACTCCACCCTAGTTTTGATTCTTTTATCCATATTTTGTTTTAGATATCCCTTTCATCTGAACTATTATTCTTCCTTCCTCTTGTCTGACTTTCCAAATCCTACTCATCCTTTAAGGTCAAAGGGCTATCTTCTTTAGAAAAATTCCTTATTCAAATACTTGAGCTACACATACCTCTTCCTCCTCTGAACTTTTGCAAAATTTATTGTTCTCTATACATTGGATTTTTTTTCTCCTTAATTAGATTCTAAAATTACTGAGTTAAACAGTGTAGGGTGCTTTAGAAATGTTTATAAGCATAAAATCAATATCTGGAAGTGACCATAAGGATCATCATGTCCTACTTCCTGTCTAGTGCCTGAATTCTCTCTACAATATGAACAACTGATAATTCAGACTCAACTAACAACAATTCAAATGATAGGGAATTCATTAATTCATTGACAAAGAAATGTATTTCATTATTGAATAGCTGTAGATGCTAGGGAATCCTTCTATATGTCAAGCTCAAAATTTTATTCCAATCCAGTGGTCTTAGTTTTGCACTCTTTGACTACTTAGAAAAAGTCATTTCTAATCAGAGCCCAACAGATAGGTAAAACCAGTAATCATGTCCCCATTAAGTCTTCTCTTTTGTCTGCAAGAAAGGAGAGGAGAGGAGAGGCCTGGAGTTAGGAAGACCTTAATTCAAATCTGGCCTTGGACACTTACTAGTTGTATGATCTTGAACAAGTTACTTAACCTTGTTTGTCTCCATTTCCTCATCTGTAAAATGAGTTGGAAAAGTAAATGGCAAACCACTCCAGGATCTTTGCCAAGAAAGCCTCAAATAGGGTCACAAAGAGTTGAATGTGACTCAACAACAAAAACAATTCCTTCCATTTCCCTACTCCCTTTTTGAGAGCACTACCTGTCAGGAGTAATGGACAGAAAAAAAATTTATTTGGATTGACATAGATTCATCAAATGAGACTTTTCTTGAATCTGTGAATCACAGAATCCAAGAGTACAACTTTGCCTTGAATTCAGAAAGCCCAAATCTTATATTCCTTTGCTTGAACATTTTTAGTGATGGCAATTCTTTCCATTATACTTTTTTGGAAGTCCAAAAAATATATTTTTGGAAGCATGAAAATGTTAGGAATACTTCTAATAGTGAGCTGAAATATGTTTCCTTATAATTTCTCCTCTGGATTTTTTTTCATGACCATGAAAGTTACAGGATATAAGTCTTATCCCTCTTCCATGTGATTTTGTATACATTTTGTACATGTTTACATGTATGCATTTTAGTTCAGATGTCAGATTCATTAATAAGAGGAACCCGTGCTACCAATGAATATTAGGATGTTTTGTTTTGTTTTTAGGTAATAGGGTTTAAGTGACTTGCCCAGGGTCACAAAATTAGTAAATGTCTGAGACTGGATTTTAAGTCAGGTCTTTTGACTCCAGGGCTAGTCCTCTATACATTATAACACTTAGCTACCCCAAGATTAGTAATTTTCTTAAGTTTATTGTTTTTAATAATTTCCTGGCAGCAATGAGAGATCAAGAGACTTTCCTAGAGTTAGTAGATTTGAACACTTTTCAGAGGTAGGATTCAAACCCAGGGTCAAATCTACAAGGGTTACTCTCCATGTCTTACACTACACTGATTTTTTCTTTCTTATCATAGTCGGTCATATACATAAAATATGTATATCATAATATACCACTCCTTTCTCCCACAAACATCTCACCCCCAAAGTAAACATATTCCTTTAACTTTTCTTCATAAGTCACACCATGCTTCCTTCTCCTCACTCCCTAGATGGGCTCCAACTTGTCAATATTCTTCCTAAAATGTGACGCCCACAAGTGAACATAGTATTCCAGATGGTGTCTTAGCAGGGAATGGGGCAGTGGGAACATTTCTTGCATGCATCCTTGTGGCTCCTGTGATTCAACCTGTGTGCTACTTCCTGAAATCATCTCTCTTAACAGGGATTATTGCCATATCTATTTAATACATACTCCTGCCTCCAGTTCTCTCATCTCCAACCTTTTCTCTACAGTGCTGCTAAATTGATATCTCTAAAACATGGATTTAACCACATCATCCTCATACTCAATATTTTTTAATGATTCCCTGTTATCTCTAGTATAAAACACAAACCATTAAGACTAGAATTTAAAGCTCTTCAAAACCTGGAACCCATCTTTCCAGCTTTATTTATATTCATCCCCTCTTTTTCACTTTCCATTACAGTCAAATCGGACTGATTGTTCTTCAGTATTGCAAAATTAATCACACTAGCACACAGGGTGGGCTGTTAGCATAGGTTCTTTGATCTGTTTTTCTAAAAAAAAAAAAAAAGAAACAGATAAGTAGGAAGAAGTGAGTATCCAAGAAATAAACCAACAGAAAGGGCTATCTGAACAAAGTAATACAACCACCTACATACACCACTAGACAAGGAGAGTACCAACATCTGAGTAGTCAGGGGGTTTCCTATCAAACTGCTACTCAGAGTCCTGTTCAGGGAATTGAAAGGTCCTTCTCATGAGCAAGCCTCCAAAGCAACATACCAGTCTCCCAGAATATATAGTTTTCCTCAATGCCTAATTGGTTTTGTACAAAAAGGTGTGAAAGCCTTCCTGTAAGCAAGCCTCCCTATAAGCAAGCTTCCTCCCGTAAAGCCAAGCACAAGCAGCTTTCCATAGGACTGCTGCTGTGAACAGCTTCAAGTTTCTCATTACATAGTTTAGTGAACTCTCTATTTACTCATCAGTAAATTAAGGCAAAACATTCACAGAAATCAAAATACAGAATTCACAATATTATGACATAACAACTTATCACTAAAATGGCCACATAGTTTTAAACAAAGTATAATCATTTAGTAACTCAATCATTTAGTACCTCAATCATTTAGTAAATCCTTAATTCAATCATCTTTAAGAAGGCTTGCCTCCTTCATGGACACAAAGAACAAAGGTCAAAATTCTCCATCCCTAGGTCATATTGTATTAATCTCTCAGTCAAAAAGTCTTCTTTCTTCTTAATTGGAGATTAGTTTCCAATCATCCTGAAGAGATACAGGATACAGAGTACAAAGTCCATCCACCCCTAGCCACAGTAAATCATGATCTTCTCAGTTTGCATTAAATACTCAGAGAAGTCTTTTCAACTTGACTTGAGGCTAGCTCTCAGATTCCATGGTTCCTCTTCCATGGTCCCAGCTCCTGCCTGAATCTATCCAGCCTGGATTCAAGGGCAGATAGCTCCAAGCTTCTTGTCCAGCTCCTTGTCCAGTTGCCATTTCATATTGAAGCTCACAGTGTCTAGTACACCTCAAGTCCTTCACAGTTTCTGTTTCTGGGAAGACAAAGCTGAACAAAGTCAAAACAACATTCATGAACATTGCTGGCACCATCATCAATTCACTATCTGCCTGTGAAATCAACACAGACCCACCAACAAGGTCTGAGAACTCAACAAAAATCATCAATATAGTCCTAGGACCTCTGAATCCCTGTTCCAGGACTTCTTTAAACAGACAACCAGAAAATCCTCTTTGAGGGCTTCCAGTAAGGTCCCAGGACTTCTATACAAAGTATCACAAACATCAACACAGACAGAACATACAAACATAGAGTTCCAGGATACCACAAATTTTCTCCTTCTCCACCACAATGGCTCCCTTCTCAGTTCTGCTCTCTCTAGCCTGGGCCTCTCTTTATATATGGTCATTAGCTCCTCCACTTCCTGTTGTATTCAGCAACAGGAGTTCACAGGTTCTAGGGTTCACAAGTTGTGGGATTCACAAATTCTGGATCTTAATACTTGATACAATCATGAACTGAAACAAGGTCTTAATTAAATCGCTGAAACAAGGTGTTAACTACTTTGCTTGCCATTACACCCCCTAAACAAACTCCTCCTTATGCAAGTTCCTCCCACAATGTGCTCTATGTGACTCAAGATGTATCACAACTGTTATTGAAATATCTGTATATTTTAGATCTGGGGACATGGCTCCTGTTCCAAGGAAAAAGGGGACAGATATGGTAGCATAGGCCTATTAATGGATGGGGAAGATCTTCGTATTTCATTAACATTACAATCATATATAACAATGCATTTCCCACCTCTCAACATTTGTACAAGGTAGTCCTCATGCCAGCACATCCTTTCTCATCTATATACCTTAAAATTCTTAACGTCCTTCAAAGGAGCTCAGGTGCTACCCTCTACTCAAGCACTTTTTGGGTAACCTCAGTTAGTAAGTTGTTAGCACCATCTCTTAAAATTATCTGTTTTATTAATATATATATATATATATACATATATTATATTAACTATCTTCTAGATATTCTTCTGAGAGAAAATAAGTTTTCTGGAGGGAAAGTACTATCATTCTCTTACAGTACTTTGTATATGAAAATATTTATTTAAATTGACCAACATTTTGCCTGTTCTGGTCATTATCTTGCTAACCCAACTCTGGGATCACATGATTTTACCATTCTTCCCAGCCTTAGTACTTAAAGCCCAATCCCATTCTGTTCTACACATGGACTACCAAGCCAGTGCTTGCTTATGCAGGCCAAGAGTCCCCCCTTCCTCGTTTGTTTGCTTTAATTTGCTTACACTAAGGATGATTATTTCCTATTACTTAAAACCTATATCAATCACAGGGGCTGAAACCAGAGAGGGAATAGAGTTCAGAGAACAAATAGGTTTTTTTCCCCCCATATCATGATTTGTCATGTTTTAGGGGGGAAAATGAGAGAAAGTCCCATTAAAAGTCACAGTCCATCACAAATCATCAAGGAAATCCACCTCATACAAAGCATTTTTTTTTCCTCCACTTGATTGTTAAACTGAGGAAACAATGACAAATGGTCTAGCATTGCTTTTACACTTCTTTCTAAGACATGAATGAATAGACTAATAAATTCTCTGCTACCATTATGGTTTTATGGCTGGAGCCCTTTTCATCTCAGAATTTCTGAGTGAATACAGTCAAACCTCACAAATTGGAACTGATGATGGTGAAAATATTCTGATTTAGTAAAACTTTGCTTAAATGCATGAAGGACACACTTTAAAATAGTTACTGGCTATTTCTTTATGAAGACATGTACTTTCATTATTTTCAAATACTTTCAGTGTTGTTCAGTTATTTCGGTCATGTCCAACTCTCCATGACCCCATTTGAGGTTTCTTTGCCAAAGATACTGTAGTGGTTTCCCATTTCCTTCTCCAGCTCATTTTATGTATTAGTAACTGAGGCAAACAGGGTTAAGTGATTTACCCAGGGTCACACAGTTAGTAAGTGTCTGAGATTAGATTTGAACTCAGGAATATGAGTCTTCCTGATTTCAGCCTCAGCACTCTATCCACTAAGCCACCTAGGTAAGTATCAGAATTACTAAGAAGGAGTGTTAGATTTATTTTAATCAACAGAAAAGAATGTTTTTTAATTACATCATTTGTATACAAAAGCATGATAGAGATATAGAAATAGGATCATACACTTAAAGCTGGAAGGGAATTTTGAAAACATAAAGTTTTCTGTCATTTGACAAGTAAGGAAACTGAGGAACAATGATGTAAAGGAATTTGTCCAGCATAACATGACTGGCAAGGGTTTGAGGTCAGACATGAACCCAGACCTTACTTACTCTGAGTCTAGCACTCTTTCTGCTACTCCAAATCTATTACTGGTTCTTAGTAATATATATACACATATACATATATATGTGTATGTATATGTATATAGGTATGTATACACACATGCACACATACACATACAGTCCTGTAGATGTTTTAATATATGTATGTATACACACACATGCACACATACACACACACTCCTGTAGGAGATGTTTTCTGTATGCTGACCATCCTATGGGCAAAATTTCATCCTTGCCCCCACTGGAATATCAAAATGTGTATCTCAAAGACTCAGTCAGTAAATTGAGATGTACATGGAGGAGAATTCTCATGAAAGTCCTCCCAAATAAATTCAAATTTATTTCTAATTCTAAATTAGATTAACTTTAATAATCCCCTACTGGTTCAATTCATTACTGAAGAAGAGTGCCTACCTCCTGCTGTCATGACTACCCATTGCAATCATCCTGTGTTACTGATATCTATGTGATGAATGTATGTGTGCACATGTGTTTGTGTGCATGTATATTTGTAAATGTGTATACATATATATGTATCTATGAATATAGATACATATGTCTAAATAATCTATATCTACCCCCCCCCACACACACACACACTGAAATTTGAGACTGTCTTGCTTTTCTGTATCTTCAGTGCTTGGTACAGTGTATTTTCACATGATAATCACTTGATAAATGCTTTTTTGTTCTTCATTCACACAGTCATTCACCCATTCATTTAATTACAAGGGAATGCATGCTCTTTGAAGGCAAGGACTGTCTCACTTTAGTATTTGGCTCTCCAGAAACTTGCACCATGACTGGTATACAATGGGTGTTTAATTAATGTTTATTGACTAGTTGATTGATTTTTGCCAACCAAGTCTCCAGCATATCCACACACACAAATACTGAAAACCATTTTTATGTCGATAGTATCCCAGTAAGGATATCTGACTGCAAATCATGAATCATGGCAGTCAACCAAAGGAACAATGGAGAATATGCTATAGATTGCTATTGTCCAACATGGCTTTCTCTATACAAAATTAAAAGACCTAAAAGAAGGTTTTCAGTACACTGTACCATTCAATGTTCAAGATTTATAGGAGGAAATGAGCAAGGATGACATATGAATAGAAATGTTGGGTTATAACCTGTTCCTATAGGAAGTATACTTCATTTAGCTACCAGAACTATCACTTAAATTGGACAATCTAACCTTTGGGTCTCAGTTTCCACATTTATAAAATAGGGTTACATATCCTGCTTCATCCACCAACTTCCAATAGCAATAATGATAATTCAATTCATATCACATTTTATAGTTCACACCACTTTCTTCAGAGCAACTCTGTTAAGTAGGAGAGATTTTTGTTTTTGTTTTTTATTGGCAGTAGATCTTTTATTTGTTTTTTGGACTATGGTTTCATTGATATGAATTACATTGATACAAACTCTGAGTAATGACACTCTGTCCGCCAATGTTGATTGGCACATGTTCTGTGAATCATAATTTTAGAAAGTTCCCTGGGGCAGCAAGAGGCTATATTACTTGCCTGTAATCACAGAGCCCCATGTGTTAAAGGTGGGATTTGATTACAGGTTTTTGTGACTCCAAGGCTCATGTCACACTACTTCATGTGTAAATATTAATAACCACTGTTTTCCAACTGAAAAGTGGAGGCTCACAAAGTTTAAGTGACTAGCTCAAATTTGCACAGCTATTAAGTTGTGATGGGGGAGGATGGACAGAGCATGACGGGTGAACACTGGGGTCAGTCTCCTGCTCCCTTGTTTGTTCCATACCCCCAAACCTATCCTTCCTCCCAGGAAAAGGTCCAGACTGTTCCTTTAAATTTTCCACCATTATTAAGGACCAAGTAACCTAGAATACACTAAAGATGTAACTGTATTTCATATCTAAGTGTTTTTTTTCCTGAATCCATTTAAGCAAGTTTGAAGGCTGTAAAACCTCCAGTGATAAAATATCCTGAATTGTGATTCTTGAGTGAAAATTGCTAAATTAATTTTGTTATCATGATAACCTGTTTCATTGCAGTTTCCATATGCTTTAATACCCACAGAATGAAAGTTTCTTGTATGCAGGACAATGATGAATACACCCAATATTGCTAAAAAATTCAAAACATGCACAGCATTGAATAGAATGAAAGTGGATGCAAGAACATCATTCTGTTTGATGTGATGCTCAGTTACTGGTTATCAATCAAACATTACAATTTATCTAACAGTGACACTATTTAGATAGCTCTGAAATTAGAAATTTTTATGTGCTGCTATGAATGACAGCAGTCATTCTCCAAAGAGCAAAGTAATTTGCAAAAGAAAGGTGCATTTGATTTCCATCATTCAAGATGATATTTTCCATTGTACATATATGTGGCAAATGTATTATAAACACTAAGCCAGGAATTTAAACTTGTCACTATTTTATGTGTTTGGTGGTCTTACTCTCCCCCTAAACCATCCTTGGTGATAAGAATATATCTTATGCCAGTAGTTCAAAATATATGGTTTCCACTCATGTGATTCCACCATATGTTAGTCAAGTATTTCATGGATTATCCAATTCCCAGCCCCCCATCCCCATCATCAGTTTGTACTCAATACTGTGGTGATGCACCCAGTGAAATTTAGCTAAATTGGTTCTCAGAAAATCCATGTAATCTCCCTCACTGAAGCCTGGACTTGAACACTGGCCAGAATTATAGTTCCACTGCATATATCTATGTCTATTGTATGCCTGTTATTATGTCTATATTCATCATCTCTATCTAAATCTGTACTTATAATTATACCTAATCTAAATCTACATATACATTCTAAAAATAAATAACTGCTACTGGGTCCAAGGGGATGTGGTATTGCACCTTTCCACTAAGGGGTCACTCAACTCTGGACCCACAAAGATGGCCTGGATTGGGTTCAGACCTGGAGGAGACTTGCCTTCTAATGAACTCATTTCCCTCTTCTCACTTTTTTTTTTTTTTACTACACTCCAACTCCAGCAACTGGGAGGAAATCATTTACCTTAATTGCCAACTCCAACTCCTCTTCTCAATCCGCATTATTTTTAATCTCTCTGCAACCATTGTACTGTTGATCACCCTTTTTTGAAATTCTCTTATCTCTAGGTTTATAGGACATCACTCTCTCCTGGTTTGCCTCCTGCCTTTCAGACAGATCCTTCTCATTTCCTTTGCTGGATTCTCATCACTCTAATCATAAGCATCCCTCCAAGTTCTGTCTTGAGCCCCTTTGACTTATGCTTATGCATTACTTCACCTGGTGATCTCATCAGATCTTATGGATTAAATTACCATCCCTATGCTGATAATTCTCACATCTGCTTATCCTGACCTAACCTATCTGCTGACCTCCAGACCCTTAACTCCAAATGTCTTTCAGACATTTCAAACTAGGTTTCAATAGACATCTTAAACTCAACATATCTAAAACTGAACTCATTATTTGTCCCTTCCCAACCCTTTATCACTATGTTAAAGAGGACAATACCATTGTCCCCATCCCTTAAGCTCACAATCAAGGTGTTATCATTGATTCCTTACCATCTCATATTCAATAAGTTGCCAAGGACTGTCAATTTCAATTTTGTGGCATCACTCAGTGGTGTCTCTTATCTCCTCTGAAACTGTCACTACCCTGATAAAGTACCATCACCCTATTCTTGGACTATTGCAATAACCTGCTGGTGGGTCTGCCTGTCTCAAGTCTCTCCTCACTCCAATCTTTCCTTCATTCAGCTATCATTGCCTGGCTTCTCTGCATTGGTGATGGATTATGAGTATGGGAATTGCAGATATAATACTGAGTACCATATCTCTCACTGCCTGGCCAGCCAGGTATGATTTTTGTCCCTTCATCAAGGTTTTCCTGAATGCTCAATGGGATTTGGGGGTGTATAGATTCTGTGCAAATGGCTCTAGTCCCCACCAATGATGTTCTTCCATATGCAAAGGTGGTCCCCTGCAATTTAATTCCATTTAATCACAGTCAGATTAGCTTTTACAAAGAAAAATTTACTTTGAAGATATAATTACAAATATACAAACTTATTACCTTAACACATGGAAGTCCAATCCCCTCCATGCATTCCCCCTCAATCTCTGGAGCCAGGCAGAGGGAATTAGTTTCATAATTTAGCTAAGCTTCTATAGAGCACAGGCCCAATTGCAAGTCCAAAAGTCCTCTCTAGTCTGAATCTAGACTCTCTGCTGGTGGCTCTACCTCCTACCTCCTACTCCCTCAAGTGTAAGGGTGGCCCCAGAAAACAAGTTCCACTTAATCACTAACAGATTAGCTTTTTAAAGACATATGTACTTCAAAGATTTCATTGTAAAAAGACGTGCTGACTCTTACTCTTGGAATTCATAGGAATCATAATTCATAATTCATAGGAATCATAATCTTCTTCTCCTATACTATCTCAGTTGCTGGGAAGGGGAAAGGATTAGGTTCATATATTAGTCCATTTCCCATACAGCACAGTCCCAATTCCAAGTACTAAAGCCACCTCTTTTTCATGTTTCAGGTGCCTTGGTTTACTCCAGAATTCCTTTCCATGCAGACTGGCTATATTCTCCCACCTGGAATCCTGGCTTCAAGTTTCCCATAGCTTGAAATCCAGGTCTACTGGAAATTACTGCCATCATCTGGACATGAGAAAGACAAAAGGAAAAGAAGAGAAATGAAAGAAAAAAACCCTCCAGACCAATTTCTTGGATCTAAGACTTCTCACTATTACAGTTCATGGTACTTCTGTGAACTTTGCTCCCTGAACATAGTAGGAAGGAGCATGAAAGGAAAGAGATTGTCTTAATCTCACCAGTTTTAAAGATGCAGCCTTGTCTGGCTGATTCAGGCTACATAGCCAGTTGAAGGAGGTTACCCCCACTTATGTGGTGCTTCCATGTTGGACAATCTGGGCATGCCCATGAAGGCCCCATTACGGGTGCCTCCTTGTTAGGTGATGTGAGAAAGTTCTACAGGTCAAGATAATGTCAGATTTCTCATACATTGAGGAGTTCAGGTGATTTTTTATATTCATTTTGATATTCTTCGTTAAAGGAGGTGATGCATTGTGAATGGCAAGTCATGTAAAAACAAAAGATATCAGTATAAAGTTATTTAAAAGAGAATAAAAACAGTGAATACAATGATGTTAATTGCAAAAGTTGTTTTAAAGAAATCATGTGTTTTAAACACAAAGAAGTCCATCATAGTGAGTTATGACCTAGAATGTTACCACCTCATTTCTTTCAATGACTCTTATAATATTATTTCCTCAATTCATATTGGTTTGCCTTCTACAAATGTTATTATCATTATTATTCAAATGTCGTGCCCACATTTGCAATAATCTGACTCAAGACACTATATTTTGGTTTTTAATTCAGCCTTAGCTAATTTCTCTATTCTCAAGCCCTTTTTTTATACCTCGTTGTAGCATGGAGGTGACCCTCATTTATTTTTAAATAATTAATGTTAGAAAGTTATTTTTTAAGGTAAGCCCAAATTTGCTTCTTTGCAACTATTTTTAAATTTTTTCTATCTGAAACCAAAAAGATCAAAGAAGATTATTTCCCCATGTGATAATCCTTCAAACGCTTTAAGAAAGGTATCATGCTATTACACATTAAATCTTCTTTAATCTAGGAAAAATTTCAGCAGAGACTGCAATAAATCTCATATTACATAAAGTTGAGATCTTTCATCATCTTAGTGGCTCTCCTCATGAAATCCTCTAGTTTGCCAATGTTCTTTAAAAATGTGATACCCAGACTTAAACAGAACAAGGTACACAGTAACAGCAATAATATAAGTGTTGAGGTTTCGTGATGTCTTGTGGTGGAACCATCTCAAAGATGTTAGACCACCTCTAATCCAAGTATAGGCACTTATTAAGATTGACACCTCTCATGAAGAGGGCTAAGTTCCAAGAGGAACCAGCAACTTCAGAGAAAGCAAGATGGATTTTTATTGGGCAAAGATGCTGATTACATATTCAAAATTTACATAGAATATGGGAATATGATTGATATTAAAAAGGCAGGAGGAGTTTGTTAAGGGATTAGGTAATGGAGGAGGGATCCCATCTATGGTTTGGTGGTTAAATATTCTGGTCATCCTGCCCTCCAATTGGTTAGCTATCGTAAGTTGATGTATTAATATCCTTTCTCTAAACCCTGATTACTTCTTCCAGCTCTGAGAACAATATCAGATCTATAATACCAAAACTCACCTGCCCATCCACCACTCTCCAATATATTATCTGCCCTTATTTGAAGATAAGCTTCTTGAGGGCAAGGACTGTCTTCTCTCTGTGTATTCATATTCCTAACATTTAGCTGTGTCTGACAAATAGTAAGTAGTTGATTCTTTTTTTCCTTTCTAGTCTTAATGCAGACCAAACTCATTTTTTTGAGGAAACTGAAATGTGAAAAGTTTGATGCAACTGGAGATCAATACAAGACTTTATATAATTTTGTAATACAAATCAGAATTACCCTAGGAATTCAAAGAAAAGAATAGACCAGTAATGTCAAGAAGGCTTGCTGGTAGGGCTGGAAATAGATTTTAAAGAATAAGCAAATTTTAGATATGTAGAGAAGACAGAGAAGGGCATTTAAGCCACTTAAATAAACATTTATTAAGTGACAACTATCTGCTAGGCACTGTGCCAAGTGGTAGCTTAAAGAGATGAAAATGACCCAGATTTCTGTCCTCAGGGGTTGACTGTTTTAGGGGTCACTATGAAACACAAATATCACATGAAGAAAAAGATGGTAAAGGGAAAAACAATATCTAAGCAAAGTGATTCAAAGAAATACAATTAATATTTTCAGTTAAAATGATCAAGCTTGAAGGAGTGAGTCATTCAGTAAATAAACATTTATTAAGCTCTTACTGTGTCCCAGGTGTGGTGTTAAGTACTGGGGATACAAAGAAAGAGAAAAGTCTGCTCTCAAGGAGCTCACTGTATAATGGGAGAGACACCAGGTTAAACAACTATGGATGAAAAAGCTATATACAGGATAAGTAGGAAATGATTAACAGAGGGAAGGTACTAGAATTGAAGTATTGAGAAAAACTTCCTGTTGGTGGGGTTTTATTTGGACTTGCAGGGAGGAAAAAAATCATCTCACCAGTTTTAAAGATGTAGTCTTTTCTGGCCTATTCAGGGTATGTAGCCAATCAAAGGAAGCTACCCCTCCCCCAACACACACACACACACACACACACGATGGGTGTGGTGAAAATGAAGAGGGAGATCATTCCAGACATGGGAGAAAAGCCAAGAAAATGCCCAGAGTCAAAAGATGAACCATCTTATTCACAGAACTGCAAAGAGGCTAGTGTCACTTGATCAAAGAGTATACAGAAGGAAAAATAGGTATAAGAAAATTAGAAAAAATAGGTGGTGGTAGATTATGAAGGCGTTTAAACACAAAGCAGAAGACTTTGTACATGCTTTTGTTGGTGATAGGGAGTCGCTGAAGTTTATTGATATGCAAGTGACTTGATTGGACCTAGAGGACATTGGACCTGGTCTGGACCTTGAAATCCTTGAAGGACTTTTTATACAACAGTAACTCAACTTTGCAGGGTACTCCTAAGTTTCCCAAATACTTTTTGTTGATTTGCAAAGTTATTTCTTTATAGCAGCATTGTGCAAGTAGTGAAGGTATTAGTGTGTTTATTTTACAGAAGAGAAAACTTAGGTTCTGACATATGTGAATTTCAGTGTCATATAGCTAGTCAGTGTTGGAGCCAGGATGGGAGATAGGGAAGTAGTGTATTTTGGGTATAGAGGTTAGTGTTTGTCAGTGCACAGGGGCAGGGGAAAGGAAGCTATTCCTTTTATTAATTGTCCATTTTGACTGAAATGCAGACTGATTAAAGCGAAGATTGTTACATGAGGCTGGAAAGGTAGGTTGGAATAAGATTGTGGAGAATCTTAAGTAGAAAATCTAGGAAACTATATTTCATCCCATAGGTGATAAGGAGCTGCTAAATACTTTCAGATGTGAGGATGACATAGGGAGAATTGAGAATTGCTAAGGTTATTTTGGAAGTTCTGTGAAGGATTGATGGAACAGTTGATTTTTACCTTTTTGTAGGTCATGAACCTCTCTGACAGTCTGGTGAAACTTATGAATTCTTAGGACAATATTTCTATATTCATAAAATGCATAAGCTCATAAAGGAAACTATGCTGGAATACAATTAGCAAAGTATTTTTCTAACATGTATGGACCCCTCAGACACTTACTAGCTGTGTGACCATGGGCAAGTCACTTAAATCCTATTGTTTCCAAAATAATTTAAAAAGAAAGTTTATGGACCCTACATCAAGAATGCTTGTATTAGAGTGAGTAGAAAATAGAGGCAGGAAATGTCTATGAACTACATATGGTGCTATTGCCCATAATTGACAAATAAATACATAGATCATGATTGATGATTCTTCCATTAGCTTGATATTTAAGGGATTTTTAAACATATTAAATGGTATTCATATAGTATACAATTAGCCTTAGTAAATCAATAAATCCAATTTTTATTGATCGATATTAAAAAGGTGCTTATAAAGTTCGCAATTAACCTTAGTAATAAAATAATTTAACATATCCATTTGTGCATGCCCAAAACTACTTTGATGGACTAGTCCCATGAAAACAGTATTTTAAAAAGTAAGCTACTATATTCATCTGTGAATGAACTGTCAATTCAGTGGGCAATCCACTGATTTGCTGATCCACTTATTAGACATAAAGTTATCTATGGATTTTCGTTGTTGTTATTTTCCCTAATTCAACTTATAAACCAGGGCAATATTATGAAAGTTTTGTGGTAACTTCCATCAAAGCATGTCAGTTATGGATGTCATGGGACGCACACTACTCTGTTTCATTAAATATCTGTCAAGAAAATATGAGGCAATACTGAGAACCCTGACCGCTTTTTTTTTTTTGGTAAAATTGTACATTTACCTAATTCATGGAGATATTGTGGGTCCTACCTCCCATCCATTCAAGAGAAATTAAATAGCTTTCCTGTATCACACAACTTACTATTGACAGAGGCAGTATTAGAATCCAAATCTCCAAAGTCATAGTAAAGCAGACTATTGATTGCATTGATAACTTTACTTGAGCTCTCCTATGACAGATAAAACAATAACTCCTTCTAGTTTAGATAGCTTTTAGGAGTGTGACTAGCCCTCAACTAATTAATAGCAAAGAACAGCAAAAGGATCATAGATTTAGAGCTGGATGGAACCTTAGAGATGATCAAGTCCATCCTTGTTATTTTGCAGAATAGGAAATGTAGGGTCACAGATATTTAATTACTTTCATAGGGGGAGAAATAGGGTATGAATATAAATCTTGGTGACTAAATCTAGCATCTTATATACCATAGTTCATTGCCTCCTTTGAAGGTAAAAAGAAGAGGTGGAAAAAGAGGGAGGTAAAATAAAAAGAACTTAGGTTGGGTAGAACACCTGGAGTAAAACAGTCTTGCTGACTTTTATGGGTGACATTAGTCTGTGTTATTGACAGTCCTCTCCATGTATCAACAACTTGATGTGAGAATAGATGTTTGGGCACCAACTTCTTGGGGTTCAGTCAACTCAGTTAGTGAATCTTGTTGTAGCAATAGGGATATCCCCAGAGACTCAATATATGGTTAAAGATTCATCTGAAATTAATGAGGTGGAAGGGAGCCAGAAACTAAAACAGTATCAACCAGTTGGTGGATGGATGAACATATTCTTATGGATGAATGTAAAGGAATGATAATGTGCTGTTAGAAATAAAGAAGTGGATGGTTTAAGAGTGTCAGCCCTGAAAACAAATGATCAAAGAGTTATAGAGATTTTGTAATTGCTATTAATTCTAAAAATACTAAAGAGATCACACAGGTTATCACAACTACAATTAATTCTGAAAAACAAAACAAAATTAAAACCAAAGAGATAACAGTGGTCATAAGAAAAAGGTTTCTTTATTCCACTGAAGGAGCAAAAGTAGAAACATATACCAGGACCCTAGAGGGGTGGTCTTGGCATGGGGATACTGACAGGAGAAACCTAGGACTTTATGAATTAATGAAGATTGAAGATAGGACTGGTATATAGTAGGAACTTAAAAATGCTGGTTAACTAACAATGATATTGTAAAAATTAAAAACTTTGAATGACTTAAGCACTCTGAACAATGCAATGATCAACCATGATTCCAAGAGGCTGATGACAAACAATATTACCTACCTCCTGACAGAGAGAGGGTGAACTAAATATTCAGAATAAGTAACAAATTTTGGTGTTGCAATATAGGAATTTGTTTTTGCTTATTTATGTAGATTTGTTACAAGAGATATTTTCCCCTTTATTTTCTTCCTGGGGAGGATAACAAATAGGAGGTATGGAAAACAAATATTTGTTAATTGGATAACCTGAATATAATTAAAACAAAAAAAGATCATCTATAACTTTGAAGAATGTAGCTTCAATTATATGATGAAGTCAACTAAAGTGCAGGGATCCTTTTATTATCATGGACCCCTTTGACATCCTAGTGAAACTTACAACCCCTTTCTCAGACTACTGGCCTCAAATGCATAAAATGAAATATGTAGGATTATAAGTAGAAGATGATTATGCTGAAATATAGCTATCAAAATGTTAAAAGGCACATTTGTTATGCAATGGAAAAAAATGCGAGATGTGGTCTAATAACAGTTCCTGGGATTTTTTTTTTGACTAATAACTAGGACATGAAATGTTGACAAATATGAAACACCCAAAAGAAGACCAATGAAAAGCAATTAGCCTTTTTTCCTCTGGCAAGCATGAACACAAAGTGGTTCATCTTTTTTTCCCCTTTTGTTTCCATTTAATTCCTCTCTTCGGGCAATTATCCTATTAAATTATCTCTTTTGTTTTTGTATTCGGAATTAAACACTCAAAGCTTAGAATTTCTTCTTATAATAACAAAATTGGTCTATTGGATTGCTTCATGGTTTGAAGAGGGAAAAGCACTTACAAAGCAGTGAACTGTGTGCCATTGAGCCTGGGGGGGGGGGGGAAGGGAGAACGAGCCCACAAAAACCTGAAAAATGTAGCCCTCCAAAAATATATGCTTGGAATGGGGGAAGGGAGGCCTTTCTCTTATACTCCATTCTACTAATTTTAATTATAAGAATACTATACCCATTTTTATAATGCCTTATAATTCAAAAAATGTTTTCATCACAACCAACCTACTCAGAAGGTAATATGGTATTATTCCATTTGATCTATGGGAAAACTGAGGATCAGAAGGGTTGGGTCTTTCCCACAGTTAATTAGTGACAGATGTGAGACTCAAACTCCATTGTTCTAGCCTCAAATCCAATGGGATATCTAATAACACTGCTGTTTGTCAACACATGCCTGTTAGAACCAGCCCTAGGAAATGGAATGAGATAAAAAAAAATAGAGTTTCTTTGTCATGGAGGCTGCTAGGTGGCTCAGTGGGTAGGATATTGGATGTGGAGTCAAGAAGATCACAAACTGAATTCAGTGTCATGTACTTACTTAACTCTGTGGGGCTGGGCAAGTTAACCTCCCTCTGCCTTATCCTTGAAATAATAAAAAATAATAGCAATTATCTCATGGGGTTGTTGTCCTTAAAGTCTATATAAAGGCAAGATTATCATCAGGAAGTTGTGGTCTGGTCATTGTTGTTATCCTCATTAATGTCAATACTCTCCAAACTTCTCTTTCTTCCTTTTCCGTGGACCTAGTTGTCCTCCTCAGGTAGTAGTGTTTATGTAGTTCACATCTACCTCTACAACATCTGTGTCTATCATCTGCCATTCCAAGTCATGCTCTGAACGGGCAACTGGATTTTCTAGTCAGTTTTCTGACACCAAGTCAAATTTGGGAAGCACTATCATTGTACCTGACCTTTGACATGTTTCTAGCAATGAATTAAAATAGATATAGAACAGTGTCAGAAGTGATGAGTGCCTAGGGCCCTGGGTATGGCAAAAGGTCACAGAATGGTGTGATGGCAAGAACACTAAGCAATTAGGAGTCCTTGCTTGTACTCTTAGCATTGCCACTAACTTGCTGTGTAACCATGGACAAATAAATCAATCACTCTGAGATACAGATTCTTCATCTGTCAAATGAGAAGTTGGATTAAATGTTCTAAAGTTCCTACCCAGATCTAAAGTTCCTTCTAAGGTCCTTTCCAGCTATAAAGTGCTGTGCTCTAAAATCCATTCTAGCTCTAATATTCTATGTATATTCTCCATTTAATTGATAATGAGCCTGAAAAGGGAGGACTGAAAGGAGGTTTCTCTTTTCCTTGGAAATATCCTTCTCTGGTAGGGATGGGAAAATGATGTTCAATCTTTCTCTCAAGACCTTATTAAAATAATTAACTATTACGAGAAGTGTCAATTATTTAAATCATCAAACATTTGTTGGAATTGTGATGGGAAAGACTGGAGACTGAAGACCATGGCAATACCCCAGGCTAGAGATGGTGAGAGTCTGAACTAGGGTGACAGCAAGATAGAGAATAGGACAGGTGCAAGAAATACTGAAAAATTCCTCCACAGAGGAAAAATAGCTAAGATTTGGCAACTGACTGAACTTGGGAAGTAAGACAATAAAGTAAAGCAAAAATAGATCACCCCCCTGCAAATCTCATATACAAAAATGTAAAAATAAAACATAGATATAAATGTGTAGTTAGTCATTGTAGAGAAATATTCCTTCCCTTTCAAAGGGGTACACTGTAATGTTTCAATACTAATCTCCCTGGTATGTTTTAAAGAGGGTTGCATTTGTGCAAAAGAACTTGCATAATAATAATGAATTTCTATAGCACTTTAAGGCTTATAAGGGGCTTTTCTCAAAAAAAAAAGGAACATGACAAAGTTAGTGCAAGTGCCCATTTTACAGATGAGGAATCTGAGATTCACAGTAGTGAAGTAACTTTGCTAAAAGTGATGAAGGCTGTTAAATATCACAGGTAGGACACAAGCTCAAGTTTCTTCATCTTTTGACTATACTGTTCTTTCTTTTGTTTTTTATTTTATTTTCTACTCAAGGACAAGAAAACCAAATATAATTGATAAAAAAGCAAAAATATATCATATACTTAAATATGAAAACTTAAATACAAAGAAAGGGGATAAAAGCATGTCGTGTGCATAGCAGAATATAAGAGCGGATTCAAAACATGTAACAATAAATTTTCATTTCAAAAAAGCCTGTATGATAAATAATATACATTGTATTGAGAATTGTCCATCTTTTCTTTGCTTCCTTTTATGTTTTCTTTATACTGTTCTAACATACATTTATTGTATAAGAAAACAAACTGAATTAAAAAAAATACAAAAATGGCCTGGGTTCAGTAACCTAAATTTTAGAGAGAATAACTGAGTTAAGCGAATTTAAATTATAGCAACGGTTATACCCAACATGTAGCACGAGGTTATCATTGTGTGGCTCAAAAGAAGGTAGAATAAACATCTCTAGCCTCTTCTTCCACACCCTTCTCCAAGGGAGACTGAAACTAGCTAAGATTTGGCAACTCATTAAACTTGGGAAGACAGTAAAGTAAAAATAGAGCCCCCCACCACAAATCTCATATACAAAAATGTAAAAATAAAACATAGACATAAATGTGTGGTGAGTCACTGTAGAGAAATATTCCTTTCCTTACAAAGGGGTACATTGAAATATTTCAAAAGTAATCTCCCTGGAATGTTTTGAAGAGGGTTGCATTTGTGCAAATTAGATTTGTATAATAATAATGATTTTCTGTAGCACTTCATGGTTTATTTATTTATCTATTTATCTATCTATTCATTCATTTATTTATTGCTTTTTTGAAGGGGGGAAGGCAGGGCAATTGGGGTTAAGTGACTTGCCCAAGGTCACATTGCTAGTAAGTCTTAAGTGTCTGAGGTCGGATTTGAACTCAGGTCCTCTTGACTCTCTATTCACTGTGCCACCTAACTACTCCCCCACTTTAAGGTTTATAAAGGATTTTTCTCAAAAATAAAAAAGAAAGAGAAACAAAAGTTCAGGGACAGATGGTTTTGCTTTTCTACTTTCCTCAGAGTCAGGGGATACTGGGATAGAATTATATTTATTTGTTCCCTTAAATGTTGTTAGTTTAGTAATATAATTTTCAGGTTCAAACTAACTTCTGATCACTCTTTTATCATTAAGGGGGAAGCAAGACTATAACATTTATATCTAAAGCTTGACTTCTTTCCCACCAAATACCAGTTCCACAATGTATACACAAAGGAATTATTTCAAAAGCCCATTTATCCAATTCAATATCTAAAAAGCATAAAAAGAAAGTGTACAATGTAGATATATAGCAGATAATATAGAGTGGAGCTCTCCCTTTGGGAGTAAAGTACCTCAGTTTAACCCAGAGCAGTCCTAGATTTCACCCAAGAAGGAGTTCCTCTAAGTCTCTAGTGTAGCAAGGTGATAATCAGGCATCCCCCTCACATCAGCTTCTTTCCAGAGTCTCTTTTTTTCAACAGCCTGAAGTGGGATTTGCACCTGCCAATTTCTCTCTCAAAGTTGGAAGCCAAAAGCTCTTGAAGAGATTGCAGAGACTCAGCAACAGAAGAAAACTAGAAGAACCCTCACTCCTGCTCATGTCATGCCACCCTGCCCCTCACACAGGTGTTGGGCAATGATCTCTACCAATAAAGAAACAGTCCCATTCCAATGGGCTTTGGGACTATTGTTAAATGAGGAATTGCTTGGAATTAAATAATGCAATACTAGAGGAAGCCTAAGAAGCAGGAAAATGTAGGTGAAGGAGTTTGGACAGAGTGATCAAAAAATGTGACTTTGCACCTGGGCTCGGCTCCTTAGAGTTCTATGGTCACAGGTTACTCACTTTATCTGCTGAACCCCACTATCATCGCAAGGAAAATAAAGATAATAATACATATTCTACTTAGCCCACAGAGTTCTTATGAGGAAAGCCTTTTACAATCTATTGTGGCTTATAATACTAAGATAATTTTTCATAGATGGAAATACTGAAAATCTTTATGTCTTAAAGAATTTATGACATGAATTCATTTTCAAATGTCCCAGTAAATTCAAGTCAATGCAATTCAACCAGCATTTTTAAGGCACCTATTAGGTGGGAGGTGAGAAGATAGAGAGAAGAAATAATTCAGTCCAAAAAGAATTATTAAGCATTTATTGTGTTCCAGGCATTGTGCCAGACAGTAGGGATACATAAAGTAGCAAAAGCCCATCCCTGCCTTCAAAGAGCTGGCACTGTAATGGGGGAGACAACATGCAAAATAGCATACAAAGCAAGATTTCATATATGTGTGTGCATGTATGTATATGTGTATATGCATAGGAAAATTAGGAAATATTAACATTGGATAGGTATTAAAATTAAAAAGTTTGAGGGAATGTGTACTGGAGAAGGTGAGATTTTAGTTGGTATTTAAAAGTAACCCAGGGAAGTCAGTAATCAGAAAAAAAAGAGGGAGAGCATTTCAGGCATGGGGGATAGCTAGAGGAAGACTGTGTTGTAGTCCTTTCTCTGATACTCATTCCTATTCTGAACCTGGACAAGTGACAAAACCTCTCATTGTCCTAGGCAACTTGCCAACACCTCATGTTCTGTGAAAGGTGGGAGACTGCATTATATCAAGTCATTTTCTTCATCTGGAAGTTTTCCTCCTATGTCAGTGGTCCAAAATATCTGTCCTAAAATCATCATCATCATCATCATCATCAACAGCAACAACAACATCACCACTACCATATTATGTATAAAGAATTATGTTAGAGGGGTGGCCAGGTGGCTCAGTGTGTAAGAGTACCGGCCCCAGTGTTGGGATGACCTGGGGATCAAATCCGGGCTCAGATACTTAGCACCACACCCAGAAATAACTGGCCGTGTAACCTTGAGCAAGTTACTTAACCCCAATTGCTTTATAAAAAAGAATTATGTTAGAAACTGAGGGTAGAAAGAATAAAACAGACATTCATTCCTTCAAGGAGTTTACATTGGTGGGAATATATGTGTATATGTATATATATATATATATATATATATACACACATATATATTTAAAGACAGAAATCTGGGGACCTTCAGTGAGTGATGAAATAGTTTCATTTTGCATTTACCTTAGTAGGTTCTCATTATCACAATGTCATAACAGGATTGATGTTTATAATAATTATCCTGAGCCATCATAAAATAATTTTATTATCTCAGTATATTTTATTTGAAATAGTTGGAAGCATATTAAACATTTTTGGAGAAATTTCCATCTTTTGTTATTACAATAGAAAAAAAGTTGTGCATATAAAAGGTTAAACTTTAGTCATCTAGAAAACTCATTTATGTAAAACATCTTATTGTCTAAATAAGGGTGACCTTAAGTTGACCCTTCTGGTATAATTGGATTACTCACCTTCCTTTTTCTGTCCTTTCCCGTCAACTGTGCATTTCTCCCAACTGCCCCCTCATGCTTCCCTCATTCCTTTCCTACCTTCAAATACATACATCCATGGAATAGATTTTTTTCTCTTCTTTGTCTGTTAATTTCTTCCCCTTGTTTCTGTGAACCAGGAAAGTTCAACTGTGAAATAAGTTATCACTGCAGAAAGGTAATTCTTTTAGTCTACACTCATTCATTCTCTAACACTTTCCAACAGGGCTAGTACAAACTTTCATTTCTCTCCTCAAGCCTCCCATAGTACTACTTCTTCCATTCTCTCAAATGGGAGCCCTGACTTATACTTCATCAAAAGAAATAAAAGTTGTTCACAATGAGATTATATGAAGACATAGTTGGCAGTGCTGTGATAGATTGATTAATATCATCCTCTTTCATGAAGCCTTCTCTGATCCATTCAGCTGAAAATTATCTCTTCCTCTTCACAATTTCTGATACTACTTTAGATCTCTTTTTCCCCTAATATTATGCTAATTTATAAACATATTGGATATTCCTTCCAGTAGAATGTAAATACCCATAGTACAGGAACTGTGCCATTTTCATCTTTGTATCACCTTTGCTTAACTTACTGTAGACATCTAATAATTGATTGTCTAATTGAATATTAGACTAGATATAAGAAGTGTTGATGTATATTTTTACCTGAGCTAAATGCAAAAGAACAAACAAGAACTAATTGTCCATCACTACAATACATTACACGTAGGAAATACTTAATAAATGGTGACAGAACAGAATTAAATGGGTAATGCTCATTGTTTGATGGTATCTTGATACAACACAAATTCACTAAGCAAAAAAAAAACTCAGCTGGCCTCAGATTCTATCACTGATCATCTTAATGTAATTATTATGCCTCCTCTATCCAATTCTAATTTGCTATTCCCATTCTGCTATTAAATGAAAAACTTTGTATATATGTGTGTGTGTGTGTGTGTATATATATATATGTACATATATATATTTGCTAGAATAGTATGCAAAAGATAAGAGGATAGGCTCTGAGTGGGAATCTGAGGAGCTTCCCTATGTAACATACAATAAGATAACCCTGAAAGAAGAAACCTATGATTAAAGATGTATTTCAAAGGCATATTTAATATTTATGTTCAAGTACCTGGTTACTATTTAAAAATCATCAGATCCTGACAAGGAGAGAGAAAGACTGCTAGGGTTGGATATTATTTGGGGGAGGAAGGAACAGTATAAGTTTAGGTTGGGATTCTGAAATAAATATTATAACCCTAGTTAATAGAGTTGTGCTTTAATTTTTGCAAAGTGTTTTCCCCGAGATAATCCTATGAAGCAGGAATGGAGAAATATAGCTTATAGTATAGTTACGTAGACTTGGGACTGGACAAAAATAGCTTTGGTTAATAGATCAATATTCATCTAGGGAGAGAACTAGAGCTGAAGTCTACAGGGCTCTGTTCTTGGCTTCACATTTTTATCAAGATTGAGATGAAAATATAGATGAAACATTTATCAAATTGATGAGTAAGACACAACACTGGTAAGGAAACATAATATGTTGCATGGGTGAATCAGGATTAAAAAAAATTCACTAGACCTGAATGATGAGATAAATTGAATAAGATAAAATTTAATAGAGATAGGGGTATTTTTAACTTCTTACTCTTGGGTTACAGAAAATAGTCAAAATATCCAAATGTACAAGATTGGAATATATGTGGCTAGATTATAGCACTTCTGAAAAATATCTAAAATTGTTTTTTTCTTTTTTAAATAAGTTTTTATTGATATCTTCTCTTTCTTTTTTATTTTTATTCAATTATTTACTTTTAGTTTACAACATTTAGTTACACAATCCCCTGCGTTCCAAATTTTCTCCCCCTCACTCTCCTCTCCCATCCCCTTCCCACCATGGCAGCATGCAATTCAGTGTAAGTTCTGCAGACACTTTCACACTAAAATTTAGTCAAGTTGTAAAGAAGAATTATAACCAAATCGAATGACCAACAAAGAAGAAGGAACAAAACAAAGCAAAAAATTGAGAGAGCAAGTAGTTTCCTTCAATATGCATTCAGACCCTGTAATTCTTCCTCTGGATGGGGACAACCACTTTTATCATGAGTCTGTTGGAGTTGTCTTATATAGCCTTGCATTGCTGAGAGGAGCCCATTCTATCAAAGTTCGGCGTCACAGATATGATGTGTCTGTAACTGTGTGCAATGTTCTCCTTGTTCTACTCTCCTCACTCAGCATCAGTTTATATAAGTCTCTACAGGTTATTACAAAGTCTTTCTTCTCCTCCCTTCTTATAGCACAATATACATTCATATACCACAACTTCTTCAGTCATTTTCCACCTGATGGGCATCCCCAAGCCATAGAAGTGGTATTGCTGGGTAAAAGGGTATGTACATTTTTATAACCCTTTGGGCATAGTTCCAAATTGCTCTCCAGAATGGTTGGATAAGTTCACAACAACACCAACAATGCATTAGTGTTCCAATTTTCCCATATCTTCTCCAGCATTTATCATTTTCCTGTTTTGTTATATTAGCCAATCTGACAGAAGAGATGTGGTACCTCAGTTGTTTTAATTTGCATTTCTCTAATCAATAGTGATTTAGAGCACTTTTTCATATGCTTATAGATATCTTTAATTTCTTCCTTTGAAAACTGCCTGTTCATATCCTTTGACCATTTATCAACTGGGGAATGATTTATATTCTTATGAATTTGGCTCAGTTCTCTGTATATTTTCAAACATAATCTTTATCAGGCCTTTATCAGAGACACTGGTTGTAAAAGTTCTTTCCAAATTTTAGGCTTCCCTCCTAATCTTGGTTACATTGACTTTGTACAAAAACTTTTCAGTTTAATCCAATCAAAATTATCCCTTTTGAATTTTGTGATGCTCTCTGTCTCTTGTTTGGTCATAAATTCTTCCCTTCTCCATAAATCTGACAGGTAAAGTATTCCCTGCTCTCCTAGATTGCTTACAGTATCAGCCCTTATATCTAGATTGTGAACCCATTTAGACTTTGTTGTGGTATATGGTGTTAGATACTGGTCTATGCCCAGTTTCTGCCATACTATTTTCCAGTTTTCTCAGAAGGTCTTAAAAAATAGTGAGTTTTTATCCTAGAAGCTGTAGTCTTTGGGTTTATTAAACAGTAGATTGCTATAGTCATTGACTACTGTTTCTCATGTACCTAATCAATTCCATTGATCCACTAATATATTTCTCAGCCAGTACCAAGTAGTTTTGATGACTACTGCTTTATAACACAGTTTCAAATCTCATATGGCTAGGCAACCTTTCCTAGCATTTCTTTTCATTAAATCCATTGATATTATGGATCTTTTGTTCTTCCAGCTAAAATTTGCTACTATATTTTCTAGCTCTACAAAATAATTTATTTGGTACATTGATTGATTTAACACTAAATAGGTAAATTAATTTAGGTAAAATTGTGATTTTTGTTATATTAGTTTGACCTAGCCATGAGCAACTGATATTTTTCCAGTTATTTAGATATGACTTTATTTGTGTGAAAAGTGTTTTTTTTTTAATTTTGTTCCTATAGTTCCTGGGTTTGTTTTGGCTGGTCGATTCCCAAATATTTTATGTCTATGGGAACTTTAAATGGAATTTCTCTTTCTATTTCTTGCTGTTGGGATTCATTAAAAATATATAGGAATGCCAATGATTTATATGGGTTTATTTTATATTCTTCAAATTTGCCAAATTTATTTATTATTGGGCGGCTAGGGGGTGCAGTGTATAGAGCACAGGCCCTGGAGTCAGGAGGATCTGAGTTCAAATATGACCTCAGACACTTAACACAAAAACTAGCCATGTGAGGGCGGAGCCAAGATGGCTGAGTAGAAGCACGACCTTCCCGCAGCTCCGGCTTCCACCCTCCCCAATCCATGTAAAAAGGGTACTCTAAACAAACTTTGGAGCTGCAGAACCCACAAAATGACACAGAGAAACTAACCTCCCACTGAAGACAGCCTGGAAGGCTGGCAGGAATAGAGCAGAGCGCTCTGGGAGCCGAGCCCAGCCCCCGGCCAAGGCTTTAGCCCTAGGGCGGGCCTGACCAGCTGCAGCCCAGAGGGACTCCAGATCAGCAGCAGTTGTGGCTGTTTCCAGATTTATCAACACATAGACACAAAGGACAAAGTGAGAGGTCAGTACAGTCTGGACTTTGGGACCAAGTAAGTGGGAGGGTGTGGCTTTTACCCCCAGGGCGAAAAGCCACTGAGACACCAGCACAGCCAGCCAGTGCCATGTGGCAGCTTCAGCTCTTGGCCTGCAGAGTGTAGGGGGACCAAGCACCAGTCTGAGGGGTAATAGCTCTTGCTTTAACCTGCTTGGATCTGGATTGCAATCTAGGGTGGAGGTCCTGGGGTGTGTACAGCTTGCCAGAGTGTGTGGAGACCTCAGAGAGGGCACCCATCTAACACCTCTGGCAGCTGAGAAAACCCCAGCTTTTGGGATGAAAGCTCCCCTGTCTGGTGGCAGAGTCATACTGTGGCAAAAAAGCCCAAAAGTCAAATAATTGAGTGGCAAAATGAGCAGGCAAAGGAAACAAAGCAGACAGAAGATTCCAACATTACATTCCTATTTTGGGGACAAAAAGGAGCAAAGCATGGAACAGGAGGAAAAACAGTGAAGTCAGAACTCCTTCACCAAAAGCTTCAAAGGAAAATATGAGCTGGTTACAGGCCATAGGGGACCTTAAGAAAGATTTTGAAAACCAAATAAGAGAAGTGGAGGAAAAATTGGGAAGAGAAATGAGAACAATGCAAGAAAATTATGAAATGACAGTCAACAGCCTGATTGAGGAAAATAATACCTTAAAAAACAGACTGACTCAAATGGCAAAGGAGGCCCAAAAAGGCAATGAGGAGAAGAATGCCTTAAAAAGCCGAATTTGCCTGATGGAAAAAGAATCACAAAAACTCAATGAGGAGAATCATTGCTTCAGAATTAGATTGGAACAAATGGAAGCCAATGAGTTTATGAGAAATCAAGATGCTGTTAAACAGATCCAAACAAATGAAAGAATAGAAGGCAATGTGAAATATCTCATGGGAAAAACCACTGACCTGGAAAATAGATCCAGGAGAGATAATTTAAAAATTATTGGACTGCCTGAAAGCCATGACCAAAGTAAGAACCTAGAAATCATCCTCCAGGAAGTTCTCAAAGAAAGCTGCCCTGATGTTTTAGTACCAGAAGGCAAAATAGAGGTTGAAAGATTCCACCAATCACCTCCTGAAAAAGATCCCAAAAAGAAAACTCCTAGGAATATTATAGCCAGTTTCCAGAATTCCCAGATTAAGGAGAGAATATTACAAGCAGCCAGGAAGAAATAATTTTAATATTGTGGAAACACAATCAGGATAACCCAGGATCTGGCAGCTTCTACACTGAGGAATCGAAGGCTTGGAATATGATATTCTGGAGGTCAAAGGAGCTGGGATTAAAACCAAGAGTCACCTTCTTGCTGAAAAAACCAGAGTTGAATAGAAAATTTGACATTCAGATACAAGAAGCAAGAGAAGCATGAGAAGGTAAACAGGGAAAAGGGATCATAAGGAACTTATCCAAGCTGAACTATTAACATTCCTACATGGAAAAAACAATAATTGTAACTTATGAAACTTTTCTCAGTAGTTGAGGGGATTAGAAATATATATTTGTCTATATATGAGGGTATATGGGCTTATGAATACAAATGTGAATGTGTGTATATATGTTTACAGGTATACATAGATAGAGGGCACAGGTCCAAATTAACAGTAAGAAATGATACTTAAAAGGTGAAATTAAGAGGTGAGAGGAATATAATGAGAGATGGGGAAAGACAGATTGGGGTAAATTATCTCATACAGAAGAGGCAAGGGAAAATGGTTACAATGGAGGGAAGAATAGGAAGGCAAAAGGGAATAGGTCAACCTTATTCCCATTGAATTTGCCTTGAGGAGGGAGTGAAATACACACTAAATAGGGTATCTCACCCTCCAGGAGGACAGGGAGAGAAGGGGATGAGAGGGGGGATGATAGAAGGGACGGTAGGCTGGGGGGGGGAGGGAGATTGGAAGCACTCACTTTTGAAAATAGACAGGATCAAAGTGGAGAGTAGAGCGGGTGGGAGGTGGGATGGGAGGGAGGGAAGTGTAGTCAGTCTTTTACAATGTATCTACTATGTTATTGTTTTGCATTAGCAACACATGTGCAACCTATACTGAACTGCATATCTTCCCAGTAGGGGTGGGTGACGAGGAAGAAGGGGAATGAATCTGGAATTGAAAGTTTTGAAATCAAATATTCAAATATGTATATATATGTATACATTTGTGTTTGTATATATACATATATACTATTATTAATACCATCTTACATGTAATTGGGAAATGGGATGTGCAGGCACTGAGGCATAGAGACCCACTGGAAAAGTGGAAAGGGGTATGGGGGAAAATGTGGGAGAGAGCAGATTGGAGGAGGGGATATCCTGTGGGACTGCTATTTTGGGGCAGTGGGTGGGGGAGAAATGGGGAGAAAATTTGTAACTCAAAATCTGGTGGAAATGGATGATGTAAATCAGAAGTTAATAAAGCATTAAAAAAAAAAACTAGCCATGTGACCTTGGGTAAGTAAACCCCAATTGCCCTCCAAAAGACAAATTTTTTTAAATTTATTTATTATCTCAAGTAGGTTTTTACTTGATTTTTCTAGGATTCTCTAAGTATATCATCTACAAAGAGTGATAGCTTAGTCTCTTCTTTGCCTAATCTAATTCATTCAATTTCTTTTTTTCCTCTTATTGCTACAGTTAATGTTTCTAGTACCAAATTGAATAATGGGGTGATAGTGGACATTCTTGTTTCACTCCTGATCTTATTGGAGATGCTTCTAGCTTATCCCCATTACATATAATACTTGCTAATGAGCTTAGATAGATGCTACTTATTATTTGAAGAAAGACTCCATTTATTCTTATACTTTCTAGTGTTTTCAATAGGAATGGGTGTTGTATTTTGTCAAAAGCTTTTTCTCCATTTATTGAGATAGTCATATGTTTTCTACTAGTTTTGTGGTTGATATGATCGATTATAATTTTCCTAATACTGAACCATACTTGCATTCCTGCCATCAATCCTACCTGATCAAAGTGTATTATTCTTGTGATAAATTGCCGTAATCTTTTTGCTAATATTTTATTTAAAAGTTTTGCATCTATATTCATGAGGTAAATTGGTCTACAATTTTCCTTCTCTGTTTTGTCTCTTTCTGATTTAGGTAGCAGTACCATATTTGTGTCATAAAAATAATTTTGTAGGACTCCTCTCCAATTTTCTCAAATAATCTATAAAGTATTGGAATCAATTTTTCTATAAATGTTTAATAGAATTTGCTTGTAAATCTATCTGGCCCTGGAGATTTTTTTCCTAGGGAGTTCATTGATGCTTTCTTCAAATTATTTTTTCTGAGATGCGATTATTTAAGTTTTTTACTTCCTCTTCAGTTAATCTGGGCAATTTATATTTTTTTAAACATTCATCCATTTCACTGATTGCCAAATTTGTGGGCATACAGTTAAGATTACTATCTGTGTCTTTCCCTCCATCCTATTCCCTCCCTGTTTCTGTTGTTATTTCTCCCTTCTCCCTTCCCCCTTAAGAGTTTTCCTTTTGAACACCACCTCCCTCAATATTCCTTATGAGTCCCCCTCCATTTCCCTCCCCTTTCCCCTTACTACTTATGCCCTCCCTTCTAGCCCCCCGTCCCCTTTTCTTACCCTTTTCTCCTTCTACTGCCTGTCAGGCACGTTAGATTTTTATACATAATAAATTATATAATTCCCTCCTTGAACCAAATACAATGAGAGTAAATCTCAAACAATGCTCTTTTCCCTCCCTTCTTTCCCTCTACTAAAATAAGTTTTTGTGATTCTTCACATTAGAATCTTATACTTAACTGATTATGTTGTTTCCCCCTTGAACCAAAACCAATGAGAATAAAGCTCATACAATATTCATCTTCCTCTCTTCTTTCCCTCTACTATTGTATGTTTTTATGACTCTTCATAATTTACCCTTTTCTGTCTCTTCCTTTCCTCTTCTCCCATTACAATCTTATTGCACCCCTTAATAAGGTTTTCTATCATCACTTTAGTTTATTTATACCCAAACCCTCTATCTATGTATATCCCTTTTAAAGGCCACAAAAATTATACAATTCTCAATATTGACAGGTTTCATCTTCCTATATAGGGTTGTAAACAGTTTGCTCTTATTGAATAACAAGGTGTGTGTGTGTGTGTGTGTTTACCTGTTTACCTTTTTATATCTCTCTTGAGTCTTGTATTTAGAGATCAGATTTTCCACAAGATCTGTTTTTTTTAATCAGGAAGGTATGGAAGGCCCTAATTTCATTGAATAACCATCTCATTGCCTGAAAGATTATGCTCAGTTTTGCAGGGTAGTTGATCATTGGTTGTAGTCCAAGCTATTATGACTTATGCAATATCATATTCCAATCACTCTGATCTTTTAATGTAAGAGTTGCTAGGTCCTGTGTGATCCTGACTATAGTTCTGTGACATTTGAATTATTTCTTTCTGGCTGCTTGCAGTGTTTTCTCCTTGACCTGATAATTCTGGAATTTGCATACAATATTCCTTGGAGTTTTCAGTTTGGGATCTCTTTCAGGAGGCTTTTGGTGGATTCTTTCAATAACTATTTTACCCTTTAGTTCTAGGACCTCAAGGCAGTTTTCCTTGATGATTTCTTGGAAGGTGTTATTCAGGCTCTTTTTTTTCATCATGGCTTTCCAGTAGACCAATAATTCTTAGATTATCTCTCCTGGATCTGTTTTCCAGGTCAGCAGTTTGTCCAATGAGATATTTTACATTTTCTTCTATTTTTTTTCATTCTTTGGATTTTTTTTGACTGATTCTTGATGCCTCATAGTCATTAACTTCAATTTGACTAATTCTATTTTTTTTTGCAAACTGTTTTCCTCAGTTAGATTTTGAACCTCCTTTCCCATTTCACAAATTTTACATTTAAGGATTTGTTTTCTTCAGTGAATTTTTTTTCTATTTTGGCAATTGTATTTTTAAAATAATTGGCCAATTTATCTTTTACCTCTCTAATTTGGCTTTTAAAATCCTTCTTGTGCTCTTTGAAGAATGCTTTTTGGGCTTGAGACCAGTTCATATTCCCTTTTGAGGTTTCAGATGTGGGTATAGAGCCAATACTGTCCTCTTCAGAATTAGGATTTCTTGCTCACAGTAATAGAATTCTAGGGTGGGTTTTTTTGTTGTTGTTTTCCCAAATTGTTTTTTCTCATCATGAATGCCTATTTCCTGACTTTTAAAGCAGATCTCTGCTTCTGGGGTACAGAGGACTCTGACTCACGCTTCTTATGCTGGGAGTTAGGGGCCTGGTTATTGGCTTTGTGTGCTGTGGCCTCTGAGTACCTAGACTGAGGCAAAGGTCAGGAAATTTGGAGTTTCCTGGGGTTATATTGAAGTTCAAAAATGTAAGGTGTGGGGAAAGAGTGGTCTGACCACTTCAGGATTCTGCCTTTGTGTCCTTGAGCTAGAGTTTGGCAGGTTCAGCTACTTTAGCCTCAGCATAGCCTCAATGATGCCTTTCCTCCAGGACTCCCAAGTCTTCTGCTGGATCCACTCTTTCAGCATTTTACACAAGGGTAATATTCTCTGGGTTTTCAGCATCAGAGGAGGTTGGGAGAAGCTACAGTTTACTCTGCCATTTTGACACCTGGAAGTTCAGGGAGGTGATTTTTAAACATCCAGATTGTGGGCTGATAGCCCTAATAATACCTGCTGCTGCTGGACCTGCCTACTGACTTCCCTGATTTGCTTTAAGTCCCAGCTAAAATTTGCCTTTCTACAAGAAGCCTTCCCTAACTCCTTGTAATTCTAGTGCCTTCCCTCTCAATTATTTCCTATCTATCCTGTATATAATTTACTTTGTATTTGTATGTTGTCTTCCTCATTAGATTTTATGTTCCTTGAGGGTAGGGATTATCTTTTGTCTCTTATTGTGTTCCCAGTTCTTATCACAGTATCTAGCACATAGGAGACATTTATGATGTAGTGATAGGCTCATTAATTGACTGATAGAATCATTTCAAGAAATGGGGCATATTTACACTGTAGAAGAAAAGACTTAGGGGAAATCATCGTAACTGTAAGTCTTTGAAGGAGGGCTGGCTGTCCCCATAAAGAGGATTAGACTTGTTCTTGACATTCCCTACCCTGTCCTTCTTCCAAAGGACTCAACTGGGGAGCCACAGTTGGAAGCTGTACAAAGGCAATTTCAGCTTCCCCATTGGTATTAGAGGAAGAAGAAAATTCCTAACAAAAGTGAAACATACTGTCTCCAAGGTGGTTAGTTCCATTAACTCAGGAACACAGTTTTTTTGATGGCATGGATGTCCTTTTGCATTTCTGGCAAAACCTATGAATCTTTTATCAGAATATAATATTTTTAAATGTAGCTAGGTGGCATAGTGAGCACTGAGACTGGAGTAAGTTTGGAAAGCATTTACCAAATAGTAGTTACTATAGAGTCTTCTCCCTCTGTTCGAATGGGGAATCTCACCCTTACAAGTGGGTGCTCTGTCCAAAGGAATATAAATTTTGATCACTTACACTTAGCAAAGATATCTTGGGGTTTGAGGGCTGGATTTTTTTCTTCTCTACTTATTTATTCTATTGTTTTTTTTTTTCAAAAACCTGGAATGATTAAATCTTTTATCTTGTGTAGTTTCCATTTATGAATTCTCAAAATATAACTCTACAAAACTAGGCTTCCATAAAGCTCATTGAGATTCAAATGGAGCTGCATGACCATGCTTTTAAACCCAAATCAGTCTGGCTCTCAGTTTGGGTTTTGATGGCTCAGAGTAAGTGTAAATAGCAATAGTTTCTGTTCTAAAGGTCTTCCCTTCCAGATTGTTTTGTTTGTTTGTTTGTTTGTTTGCTTTTTGGTAAAGACAAACTAAGCCATCTTTTAACCAATTCTTACCTAGCCTTTAATCATTGAATTGGTGTTGCCTCAGACAAACTGAGACCTGGGAAAGACCTGAGCTCAAAAAGGTCAAGGTCTCCCACTGATTCCCAGCCATCACCAGTCATCCTGACTGAAGCCATCACTAGCCATCCCAATCTATGCCTAGCCACTGGACTCCTATGACTAGAGGAGAGAGTGAGGCTGCTGCACCTCCCTCACTTAAATCCAATTCACTTGCAAAGCAAGACATTACCCTCCTAAAGTCATTGTTTCTTTTTAAGAATTAAGAATGAACAATAAGAAATCACTATAGAAATGCTAGCCATTATTGCTATTATTAGAAGACAACAAAGGAGACCATTAATATTGAAATATATTTATCATTAAAAAAATTAATATCCCCACTTAAGAACTCCTCTAAATAGAAGTCAAGGACAGATGATCAAGTGCCAAATTGCATAAGGATGCTTTGTCAGGTGTGGGTTGTTTTATGTGGCCTCTGAGTTCCCTTCCCACACTGAGATGCTGTGAGTCAATCTATGTGGCCTGAAAAACTAATGTCCTTTTAGAGTACTTTTTAAAAATTTATTTTTAGCTTTCATTTAGCATTGTATTTTTCCCCAGTTACATGTAAAAACATTTTTTAAATTCATTTAAAAATTTTTGAATTCCAAATTCTCTCCCTTCCTCTTTCTCCAACCTCCCCCCCACATTGAGAAGGCAAGCAATTTGATGTAGGCTATACATGTGTAGTCATGCAAAACATATCCATAATAGTCATGTTGTGAAAAAAAACAGAAAACAAAAAAAAAAGAAAAGTGAAGCAAAAAAAAAAAGTATTCTTGAATCTGTTTTCAGACACCATAAATTCTTACTCTGTGGATGGATAGCATTTCTCATCATAAGTTCTTGAGTTGTGTTAGATCATTGTATCACTAAGAATAACTAAGTCATTAACAGGTAACCATCTTACAATATTGCTGTTATTTGTACAAAGTACATTTCCCTTTGCATCAGCCCAAGCAAATCTTTCCAGGTTTTTCTGAGAGTATCCTGCTCATCATCTCAGTACAATAGTATTTCAACAGACACACCACAACTTGTTTAGCAATTTCCCAATTGATAGACATCCCCTCAACTTCTAATTCTTTGCCCCCAGAAAAGAGCTGCTATAAATGTTTCTTTTTACATATAGGTCTTTTTCATTTTTTTAAATCTCTTTTTGGATACAGACCTAGTAGTGGTATTGCTAGATCAAAGGATATGCATGGTTTTATAGCCCTTGGATATAGCTTCAAACTGCTCTACAGAATGGCTGAATCAGTTCACAATTCCACCAACAGTGCAGTAAAGTCTCATTTTCACAACATTTGTCATTTGTCTTTTCTGTCCTATTAGCCAGTCTAATAGGTATGAGGTAGTACCTTAGAATTGTTTTAATTTGCATTTCTCCCATCAATAGTGAGTTGGAGTATTTTTTCATATAGCTATAGATAGTTTTGATTTCTTTACCTGAAAACTGATCATATCTTTTGATCATTTATCAATTGGGAAATGGTTTTTATTTTTATAGATTTGACTCAGTTCTCTATATGTTTGAGAAATGAGGCTTTTATCAAAGAAACTTGCTTCAAATTGATTTTTTACAGATATTACTGCCAACTGCATTTTCCTCCATCCCATTCCCCCATTTATTCTATTCTCTCTCTCCCCTTGCACCCTGCCACTCTTCAAAAATACTTTGCTTCTGACTAATCTTTCCCCCAATCTGCCCTCCATTCTTTCACGACTTCACCTTCTCTTATCCCTTTCCCCTCCTATTGTATCATAAGATAGATTTCTATTCCCAATTGAGTGCATATGTTATTTCTTCTTGAGCCAGTTCTGATGAGAGTAAGGTTCACTCACTTCCCCTCAGGTTCTTCTCACTTTCCCTCACTGTAAAAGCTTTTTCTTGCTTCTTTTATGTGAGATAATTTACCCCATTCTGTCTCTCCCTTTCCCTTTCTCCCAATACATTCCTCTATCACCCCTTAATTTTATTTTTTGCATATCACCCCTTCATATTCAACTCACCCCTATGCCTTGTGTATGTATACACACACACTCCTATACACACACACACACACACGTATATAAACATATTCTTTCTAACTATGCTAATAATGAGAAAGGTCTTATGAGTTACAAATATCATCTTCCCAGACAGGAACATAAACAGTTTAAATTTATGAAATCCCTTATGATTTCTCTTTCCTGTTCAACTTTTTATGCTTCTCTTGCGTCTTGTGTCTGAAAGTCAAATTTTCTATTCAGCTCTGCTCTTTTCATCAATGTTTGAAAGTTCTCTATGTCATTGAATGTCCATTTTCCCCCTGAAGGACCCCTTTCCTGCCAAACTTCTAAGGTGTCTTGGATTGGAAATTTACTTCACTCCATCTTTTTGTGGCTTATACTGCTGTAGAATTTGTTTAGAGTCATATTTTAGGGTACACATTTAGTATGTATTTTGCATGCAATTTGTATTGCTTTCCTATGCACTTATTTACTTATCATTTTTCCTTAAAGTAAATTTATTTATTGTTAGTTTGAAACACTCACTTTCATAAGTTTTAAATTTTCTCCCCCTCCCTCACCTCCCTTCATCTCCCTCCCCAAGACAGCATGCAGTCTGATACAGGTTCTACATATACATTTGTATTAGACATATTTTCACATTAGTCATGTTATATAGAAGAATTATAATTAATGGGAGGAACCACGAGAAAGAAAAAACAACAGAACAGAAAAAGTAATCTGCTTCATTCTACATTCAGACTCCATAGTTCTTTCTCGGGATGTGGCTGGCATTTTCCATCATGAGTCCTTTAGAATTGTTTTAGGACTGTGTATTGCTGAGAAAGGCCAAGTCTATCAAAGTCAGTCACTGCACACTGTGGCTGTTACTGTGTAAAATGTTCTCCTGACTCTACTCACTTCACTCAGCATCCGTTCATATAAATCTTTCCAGGCTTTCCCAAAATGTGTCTGTTGGTCATTTCTTAGAGTAAAATAGTATTACATTACATTCATATATCACAACTTGTTCAGTCATTTCCCAATTGATGGGCATCCCCTCAATTTGCAGTTCTTGGTCACCACAAAAAGAGCTGCTACAAATATTTTTGTATATGTAGGTCCTTTTCCCACTTGTATGGTCTCTTTGGGATACAGCCCTAAAATCGGTATTTCTGGGTCAAAGGGTATATACATTTTTATAGCCCTTTGGGCATAGTTCCAAATTGCTCTCCAGAGTGGCTGGATCAACTCACAACTCCACTGACAATGAATTAGTGTTCCAACTTTCTCACATCTTCTCCAACATCAATCATTTTCTTGTTTTGTCATATTAGCCAATCTGATAGGTGTAATACCTCAGAGTTGTTTAGATTTGCATCTCTCTAACAGTGATTTAGAGCATTTTTTCATATGACTATAGATAGCTTTAATTTCTTCCCCTGAAAATTGTCTGTTCATATCCTTTGACCATTTATCAATTGGGAAATGACTTGCATTCTTGTGAATTTGACTCAGTTCCTCTATATATTTTAGAAATGAGACTTATCAGAGGCACTAGTTGTAAACATTCTTTCCCAGTTTTCTGCTTCCCTAGTTACATTGGCTTTGTGTAGAGTCATGTTTTAAAGGTATTTGGAGGCGTTTGGGGGAGAGCTCAGGTGAATGCCTGCCTTTACTCCACCATCTTGGCTCTACCTCCCCTCCTAAAGTACATTAATAAATGTTCACTGGCCAGTGTGTGGGAGGTGAGACCCCTGTGGTACTCAGCCCTCCTGAGATAACCTGAAAAGTGTTGTCTGCAGTTTAGAAAAGACATTAACAAACCCTGAAGTATAGTTTCATCTGAATAAGTGCCTTTACTTGTCTCTGTGACTAAAATCCTGGGAGGCTTGACTAATGTGTATTTAAACCTCAAGGACTAAGGACATTGCTATCCTATTGATACTATTTCTGTTTTTTGTTGTTCAGTTATTTTTGGTCATGTCTGACTGTTTGTTTATCCCTTTGGGGGTTTTCCAGGAAAAGATACTGGGATGGTTTGTCATTTCTTTCTCCAGCTCATTCTATAGATCAGGAAACTGAGGCAAGCAGGGTTAAAGGCTCTTGCCCAGGGTCACATAGCTAGTAAGTGTCTGAGGCTAGATTTTACCTGAGGATGAGGAGTCTTTCTGACTCCAGGCCCAGCATTCCATCTATCACACCACCTAGCTGCTGCCAACTATTTAAATAGGTAGAATTTATGTAGTAACAGACAGTAGGCTAAATGCTTTAGAAATATTACCTTATTTAATTCTCACAATAATCCTGCAAGTTAAGTACTATTATTGTCCCCATTTTGTAGTTCAGGAAACTGAGGCAAATAGGGATAATTGTCCTAGGGTCATACAGCTAGCAGATCAGATTTGAACTCAGAGCTTCCTGACTTTACAGCCCAGTGCTCTATCCACTGCACCACACTAGAAAAGTTATGCCCTCCTGGAACCTTCCTTATGGGAGAAGATTTTAGGTTGGGCATAACATGGGCACAAAAGAGAAAATTCCTTGAGGAATTCCTCAATAATGAGTCCTCCCTCTCCCCTCTGGTATCATTATTCCTGGGTCTGGCCTAGGTCTTTACCTTTCTTACATCATCTCAACCTATGCCAGCAATATGTCTGTTCTCCTGAACAAAGAATCAACATCAGAAATGTGGATTGTTCTCTACAGCTTTAATAAATAGCCATCACTGAGCAGAAATATCAGGAAATGTCCTGGCACAACCACAGCTGCTCCCTCCTCGTTTGATCCTTCTCCCCCAAAGAATCTATGAGATAGTCAAGCAAATACTTTCTCTATTGAACAAATAAGGAATTTTATATGAAGAGAGGCCTTAAAAACTAGTTAATGGCCAAGTTAGTACTAGAACCCTGGTCTTTATGGGTGACCATTTTGGCCATATAACATGCAGCCTGTAATCATATTCATTTAATCCTTAATCAAACACCTACTTTTTTTTTTTTAATTTTTCTTTTTTTTTAGGGCAATTGGGGTTAAGTGACTTGCCCAAAGTCACATGGCTAGTAAGTGTGTCAAGTGTCTGAGGCTGGATTTGAACTCAGGTCCTCAGGTGGTGCTCTATTCACTGTGCTATCTAGCTGCCCCAAACACCTACCTTTTTTTCCTCCAAAACTGACATAGTCCTTCTTTGATTTCCAGCCTCTTCATTCATTCCCCAAGCCCTGTCTTGTGCTATCAATAGTCCCTGCCCTCAAGGAGTATATTACATGTTACTGTGGAACACAAACACAAGATGAATGCAAAGTAACTTTAAGATGAAACATACTAGAAGGTAGGGAGATAAGGAAAGTGTCCAATAGGAAATGGTCCTTGAGCTGAGCACTGAAGGAAGTTGGCGGTGGGGAATCCCTAAGGTGGGAAGTTCTAAGAAGTGAAGCAGTCTGGTCCAATTTCCTTATTATAAGTATTCTCACTATATCTTGTAATTTAACTGTCACTGAACATGTTCATATCCGTTTTTATGCCTACTTACATCACCCATTAGACTCTAAATTACTTGAGGCCTTAACTATGTCTCAATCATCTTTGTTTGCCTCAGCATCTAGTCCAGAGCCTTGTAAAAAATAGATCTATCATTGTTTGTATGATTGATTTTATCTGTTCCCTCATGTGGACAGATCCTTTGATTCAGTGGAGATTATAATTTCTATTTTACAGATCAGTAAACTGATTGTGATTATAGAAACAAAACTGTTCCACCAAAAATTACTAACTAGACTAATAAAAATCACTAACTATAGTCTTGTTACTAGACTATAGTATTTGTGAGCTTGACACAAATCAGAAAAATAGAGCTTCTCTCTGTAATCTATGGGTTAAGATTATTCTATCCACTGAGAATTCATCACCAAAGAGTTAGCTAATAATTAATGAGAGACATTGTGACCTTATAATAAGATTTGAAGTAAATAACCAGGATTTGAATCTGAGCTCTCTCATTTACTAGCTGTGTGACTCAGAGTAATATAAGAAATCTCTTTGAAACTTTGTTTCCCCATCTATAAAGGAGTCTAGCATTTGCCCTACATTTCTTCAGAGAACTGTTTGTTTTTTAGGGAAGGAGGGAGGAAGGCAAGGCAATTGGGGTTAAAAGTGACTTGCCCAAGGTCACACAACTAGTAAGTGTGTCAAGTGTCTGAGGCTGGATTTGAGTTCAGGTCCTTATGATTCCAGGACTGGTCCTCTATTCTTGCTCCACCTAGCTGCCCTGAAAGCCATTTTGAGGATCATTGGTGATCACTGATGTATTATACTCAGTAATTGTAAAGCACTATATAAATCTCAGCCATATCATCATTATTCAAGAACATTTCTCAAATACCAGTGAATGCTAAGTCATATCACATATTTAAAAAAGCTCAAAACAAAACTCATCTTTCTGATGAATCAGTTTTTCATTACTCGAAATCAGGTCATAGATCGCAATGTCTCTGATGATATGAATACCAAAGCTTAAAAAAAAAGACATTCAAACCCAACACTTTCCAGTCTCTTTCCTTTTATTCCAAAAATAGCCCATTACCAGGCAAGGTTAGTCATTTACTCACCCATGACTCAGTGATCTTCCTCACAGTACTGAAGTACTCTGAGTAAAAACTGTAATTATGTAACCAACTTGTCAAGAGAGGCAATCTAATTCCCTGGACTGTGGAGATTTTGTATTTCTGTGGGATGGTTTAGCAGTTTAGTTAGAATAGTCAGTAGCAAAAGCATGGATTTATTTAGACCACAACTGTAGTTGGAGTCAAGAGGCCTGAGTTTGACTTCAGGTTTAGCCACTTACCAGGTTAGTTGATTAACCTCCCTGAGCCCTATTTTTCTTATCTAGAAAATGGGGATGAAAATAATGGCTCTATGCTCCCGACATAGCTTTTATGAAGTTCAAATGATATATGCAAAAACTCTTCATAACCAAAAAAACATAAATGTCAGCTAGAGTATGTATTTTTGTCATTATCATCATCACCATTATAATCATCGCCATCATCATCATTCAGCTATGGAATTTTCCCAAAATGTTATCACCTGCAACATACAGCAGATGTGATTGGCCTGGTTGAAATATCACTTTGTATTCAATTCATTATTTTCCCCCATCCCTTGACATTTTCATTGTTTTGCTAATGTCTTTCTTCTTTTCTTCTCTTCTATCCCCACTTCAAATTTAGCCAAGCAATGCCTCTATTGGCCTTCGGCTATTTAAATGAAATTGCAAGAAATTGAAAAATGGGGTGGTCATTGACAAGGGGGAGAGGAGGTGGGAGGCAGACATTTTTCGGGGGAACTGGACAGCTGAAGGCCTGATGGGTTTCAGTTCTGAAAATATACTTGTCTAAAAATAAATCTGCCTTTGCCTGCAGCTCCAAGTCTGGGAGGGATGAGTCTGAAGGCAATAAAGGAAGGAGCTGGCTGGATGAAATGCTTCCAAATCGTATGGAGAGTGGGTTCCAGGAGCCAGTGAAGGCAACAGACAGGTCAAGTGGATAAGTTTGGGTATGTTTTCTTTGATTTTAAAGTCCCAGTATATTCACACATACATACACACAAAATAGATTAACCATCAGAAAAGAGAAAGGGCACTGACAGACCAACTCCACGGATTCCTAGGCTCTCAGTAATTTTCCAATGAAGCAAAGAAAGATCAAGTGATGCATTTTCATAACAGCCCCCCTCCCCAACAGTAGAGACTCAGCTCCCCCTACCACATTGTAATAAGCAATTGCCTATGAAACAACCCCTGGGAGGACTATAAGCTTCCACAAGTAAATTGTTGAACACCCACTACTAGCTCTTGGCATATAGTAGGAGCTTAATAAATGCTTGTTGATGAATTGATTTTTTTATTAGACTATAATCTCTTGATATATGATAATAAAATGCCTCCTTCAGGTTGTTTACCTGGCATCAGTAAATTATTTTAATAGTTATTTCAATAAAATTGATTTCCTTTGTACTTTTTTTATGCATTTAAAAACATCATTCTGAGAAAGTATCCATAGGCTTTGTTAGACTGCCAGAGAGGTCCATAACCCACAAAATAGGTTAACAATTCCTGCTCTATGAGACTGCAGATTTATGGTACCAGGTAACCTCTCCCTATCAGTCCCAAACAATTTTAAAAATCAAATTATTAAGCTTCTACTGCTTGCAAAATTTGCCTGGAGAAGGGTGTAGATGCCAAGCTTTGATTAGATTGGTCCCTGCCTTTGAAGAATTTATAGTCTAGTAGAGAGGTAAAATTAGTTCAGATACCTATAAAACACATGATAGTATGATAAACACATTACAAAATAGAATTATTATAGGAATTCTGAGAGAGAATGCATTACCCACTAGGAGAAATAAGAAAAGGTTTCTGGCTAAGGCATTTGAGTTGTATTTCAAAGGATGGATAGAAGTTCAATAGATGAAGATAGAAAGAAAAGGTATTCCAGGTATAAAGAGGTTGAAAGTGAAAGTCTAGTGTGAGTGTGTCTGTAGGAGGGCAGAGCTGCCCATTTTGCCTAGAATGTAGAATGTGTGGAAAGGTAATGAAATAAGACTAGAAAGGAGACAGTTGCAAGTTGTCAGAACAGGTAATCACTATGCATCTAGAGAGAGAACTGATAAATAGAAGTATGTCTAGAAGAACATGTCTATACCTATTTATGTCCAATGGTAACAATCTCCAGAATGGGGGTGGGGGATGACAGGAAAAAAAAGAAATTTATGTGATACTTTATTGTATATTTGAAAGGAATAGCAAATTGTGCATAGTGGATTTGTAGTTTCAACTGCAATTATCTTTTTAATGTACTATGTTATAGAAATACTTGTTTTATTTCATAAATGTGTGTGTGCATACACGTGTATTTGAAATAGGCAATGAATGACAATCAAAAGAGATTTAACTTTACTCTGGAGACAATACAGAGTCATTGAGAGTTCATTGTGATTGTGTTTGCTGTGTTTTGTTGCTGTTTTAGCAGAGTGACTTGGCAAGATTTATACATAAGAAAGATAAATCTGGCATTAATATGATAAAGGATTAGAGGATAGAGTTGAAGACAAATGGAACAGCTCAGGTATGTGGCAATAAGGGTCTGAACTAGGGCAGAGGCAGTGGGCTCTTATTAGATTCAAAACTTCCCCTATAAAATTGCAATTTCCCTTTCCCTTAAATTGTGACCTTTCCCACTAGTAAATTCTAAGCTCTCACTTAATGTCCCAGCAGATTGTAAAACATCTCTATCCCACCCTTCAACTATTTTTTTAATTGATAGATGGTATAAATAACATATTTAGACTATTTAGGGTGATATTCAAGTTCTGCCACTTAATAGCAGGATGTCTGGGCCAATCTTTCTGACTCTTATTTCACTTCATCTCTAAATAGAGAATAATACTTAAGCCACTTACTTCATGGAGTTATTATGAAAAATATAGACTTTAAGATGAAAGTACTGAAATACATGTTTTTTAGTTTCTCTTACTGTTCTGAGATTCCATGTTTGCATGGTGACCAATTCTAAAAAGCCATCTAGACATCAATAAAAGTGCCACCAAGGATAGCACACCCTTTTCCTATTGATAATCCTATTGGATTGGATAATCCTATTGTAATGAGAACCTTAAAAGCTGTTCACAATAGCATTCTTCTGGAAAGCCGCTTGTGCTTGGCTTTATGCAGGGCTAACATCTAACTCACATTTCTATAGGCTTTTACAGCATTTAAAGCACATCTCCTGCTACAATTCTCTAAGATAAGTGGTCCACATTTTATCAGTCTTACGTAGATGAGGAAAATGAGGCTAAGATAAATGAACTGCTTCTTTGAAGGATAGTGATATGATAGATATTGTCCAAAGAAGGCATCTGTGATCATGAAGGGTCTTGAATTTATGACATGTGAGGATCTGTTGCAGGAGTTACAGATGGTTAATCGACGGAAGGGAAGACTCAGGTGGGACATGATAACTATCTTTAAGTACTTGAAGGTCTGACATGGGAAGGAGAATTTGACCAGTTCTAATTAACCCCAGAGGGTAAAACCAGTATCTTTGGGTACAAATAGTAAAGAGAAAAACTTAGGCTTGATGTAAGTAAAACTTTCCTAATGATTGGGGCTATCCCAAAGGGAAATAGGTTTAGAAGAGACTGAGTTCTCGCTCATTGGAGATCTTAAAGCAGAGGGTGAAGGATGGTTGGTGGGGGTGTAATGGTAGAAGTTCTTTGTTATATATATTTTTTTTATTTTTTAGGAATGGGTTAGGCTAGATAGTTTGAGATTCCTTTCAATCCTGAAGTATTGTTACTGTTATGCTATGTCTCTCACACTATCATATAGACAGTGAGTGGTTGAGACAAGAACTGAATCCAGGTCTTCTCATACCAGCTTTAGGACCAATTTTAGGATGTCATGCTGTCTCTCAAGTAACATAAATATCTTCTTCTTTTTGCTCAGTCATTTCATACTCTTCATGAATCCATTTGGGTTTTTTTTTTGGCAGAGATATTGGAGTAGTTTTCCATTTCTTTCTCCAGATTATTTTACAGATGAGGAAACTGAGGTAAACAAGGTTGAGTGACTTGCCCAGGGTCACATAACTCGTAAGTGTCAAAGGCCAGATTTGACAGATTTGACATCAGGTCTTTCTGGCATCAGGCCTGGCACCCTATCTACTATGACACTAGATGTCCTAAACAAAAGTATAAGTGGAAGATAAAGTGAAAAGAAGAAGAAAAGATTTAATGGGAGCCTGATTATTGTGTCTGAAGGACTGTAACACAGAAAACCTCAGGGGAATACTAGTAAATATTTAACAATCAACTTTCTGGCAGGAAATGCATGTAGGACACATTTTTAAGTTTAATCTAAACTAGTAATATTTTCTCCATCATTTTCTTGTCTAGACCAGACATGTCAAAATGCAGGCCTCATTAAGACTTCAACACTGTTCAGTGCAGTGAACAAGATTAAAATTTTAATGTTTATAGCAGCTCCCTTTGCAGCGGAAAAGAAATGAAAGTTGCAGGGATGCCCATCAATTGGGGAATGGCTGAACAAGTTGTGGTATATGATTGCTATGGAATACTACTGTGCTGTAAGAAAGGATGAGCTCTATGATTTTGTGTGGTTGCTGTTTGTCTTTCTTTCTCGAAAAGGACCGTGACATCAGGGAGATGAAGACATGACCTGCAGTTGACTTTGATTTGAGCAAGGGAGGGTTGTGCAAAGTTACCAGTCTCATTTTCTCCAGAGTCATCTGGCTCCAATGGTCAGATATCAATCAGGAGGATTAGAGATGACCTAGGATGCAATGAGAGTCCCTGGCCCTTTCAAGCTAAGGTCTTTTCAAGTTCTCCCTTGGAGAGAGGCAACACCGGTTCAGTGAATAGGCCTCTTTAAGAAGTGAGTCAAGAGCCCTGCAAATGCCCAGAAAAGATTGGCTGCTTCCAGGTACCAGAATGAACGGAGATCAGAAATCAGGTTTTGCCCAAGACAAGCAGGAAGGACTTTGTCCAGCATTTCTCCCAGATTGTAAAGATTCTGACAGAAGATGGGATGGAGCATCCTGAGGTGGGAGATGCCATAGCCAGGCTCAAGAAGGTCCTAGAATACAATGCCTTTGGGGGAAAATACAACCTAGGCTTATCAGTGCTCATGGTATTCCAGGAGCTGGTGGAACCCCGAAAGCAGAATGCTGACAGTCTACAGAGAGCACTAGCAGTGGGCTGGTGTGTAGAACTGCTCCAGGCTTTCTTCCTAGTAACAGATGACATCATGGATGCTTCTCTTACCTGCCGGGTACAGCCATGCTGGTATAAGAAGTTTGGCATTGGCTTGGATGCCATCAATGATGCCATGTTGTTGGAAGCTTGTATCTACCACCTCCTGAAGCATTACTGCCATGGGCAGCCCTATTACATGAACTTCATCGAACTCTTCCTACAGAGCACTTACCAGAATGATATTGGCCAAACCCTCGATCTTATCACAGCCCCTCAGGGCAAGGTTGATCTTACCAGATTCACTGAGCAGAGATATAAGACCATTGTCAAATACAAGACAGCTTTCTACTCCTTCTACTTACCATTTGCTGCTGCTATGTACATGGCAGGTATAGATGGGGAGAAAGAACATGCCAATGCCAAGAACATCCTTCTGGACATGCGGGAATTTTTTCAGATTCAGGATGATTACCTTGACCTTTTTGGTGACCCCAGTGTGACTGGCAAGATTGGTACTGACATCCAGGACAACAAATGCAGCTGGCTGGTGGTGAAGTGCCTTCAGCTGGCATCATCTGAGCAAAAAAAGATGTTGGAGGAGACTTATGGACAGAAAGATCCAGAGAAGGTTGCCAAAGTGAAGGAACTGTATAAGAAACTTGAATTGCCTGCTCATTTCACCAAGTTTGAAGAGGAAAGTTACAGTAGACTGATGGAGCTCATTGAGAAGCCTTCATCACCCCTTCCCCCATCTATCTTTTTGGAAATGGCAAAGATCTACAAACGTCAGAAGTGACCAAGGAATTGGACATGAGGAGGGAGGCAGGGAGGGCAGGGCACACCATGTGTGGAGTTGGGAGAGGATGTACTCTCAATAAATTATGGCTCTTTTAAATAAAAAGTGAGTCAAGGGATGGCCTCTTTAATAAAATAAAAATAAAAACTGGGAGGGGAAGAACCACTGGGTTGCTGGCCAAAATTTGCTACTTGCTGGTCAAAAGTATTTACATTCACTCTAAGCCAGGAGGGCCCTAAAATAATCGTTACAGGGTACTTTGCCAGGGACCTAATGCTATCTAATCCATGAGATACAGAGTGAATTGGGTTTAAGGCTTGGTCTTTGACAAAGAAATCTAGCCATTTCCTCATCTGTAAAATGAAAAGGTCAGAATAGAAGTCCTCTAAAGTCCTTTAAACTTTAAGTAATAGCTAATTAATGCCACTTATATCACATTATAGTTTGTAAAGCACTTTACAAATATTGTCTCATTTGATCCACACAACAATCCTGAGAGGTAGGTGCTATTATTATCTCCACTTTGCAGGTGTAAAAACTAAGTCAGAAGGAGGTAAAGTGATTCACCAAAGGTCAAGAAGAAACAGTCATGTACCTGAGACTACGTAAATGCTATTTGTGCCTTGGGTCTCTTTAAATGTGTCCAGAATGAATCTTGAGATTGGTGTTGATCATGAAATGTTTAGAGATTGTGGTATGGGCCTCTTCTAGTTAAGATGCTGTTGTGAAAGGACCCAATTTTGCTGTCAATTACTCCCCATAATTCTATGTTATTATCTATAGCACTTTTAATGAAAATGTCTATGTATTTAACTTTTGCTTATGTATTTAACTGTTTTTAATGTAGTCTAATCTGAGATCATAATGGCTTCCTTAAAAAAGAATCATCTGAAGGACAATAAATTTTGCTCTAGCCCTTCATTTTGACTCTATGTAATTCTTTTTTTTTTTAGATTTGTAGCAGCTTTATTGGGGACAAAGTACAGGGGATTAGGAGTTGGCATTGGGGCCCTTCTTCTTGCCAAAGGTGGGCACTACATTGACGAAGCATCGGTTGTTGGTTGTACTGCATCCTCCTCTTAGCACTCCCAGTCTTCTTCTTTTTCTCCTGCTTGGCCACCCTGGGAGTCTGCCCCCTCACTTTTCCAGCTCGGGCCAGAGAGCCATAGACTTTACCTCCTAGCATCCGGCCAGCCACTTCCAGGGTGGACAGGGGCTCCACCCCACACTGTCCCAAGATGGCTTCATCCTCCAGCGAGGAGCCTCCTAGAAGCAGGACCTGGTCCTCGGGGGCGATGCCGTCCAGGGCCGCCACATGGGCCTTCATCTGGGCAATGGTCTCCCGCCCAGTCACCTCAAGGGTGTGCAGAACCTGTGCATGGACAAACAGCTTCATGGTGGCCACTTGGACACGCTAGTCCTGCTTCCGCTGGGGCGAAGATGGAGACCAGAAAGAGCTGTGTAATTCTTTATATTTTAAGTATGTTTCTTTCCAACATAATGTTGACTTCTATTTTTTAATCCATTCTACTACCTTCCTCTGTTTTATGGGTTAGTTTATTCCATTCGTATCAATTATTCCTATTTCTCTACTCCTATTTACTTCACCAAGTCCCAAGACCCTACCCCAGGAAGGTCTTTCCTTTCTTCCTTCTTTCCTTCTTTCCTTCTTTTCTTCCTTCCTTCCTTTCCTCCTTCCTTCCTTCCTTCCTTTCCTCCTTCCTTCTTTCCTTCCTTCCTTCCTTCCTTCCTTCCTTCCTTCCTTCCTTCCTTCCTTCCTTCCTTTCTTCCTTCCTTCCTTCCTTCCTTCCTTCCTTTTCTCTTTCCACAGTTGGACACATCTACCAGCCTCTGCCCTCTTACAGTCACCTTTGTATGAAATTCTGGACTGGATGAAGCAGATCATTTTAGCGTTTTCAACTTCCTTCATTATTGGACTTTCTGAGATTTATAAGAGTTTGAGAAAAAATTATTATTCTTCAGACGATTCTTTTTTAAAATTAAAAATTTTACATTGAAATTAAACTACATTAAAATAGTTAAATGCATAAACAAAAGTTAAATACATGGGCATTTTCATTAAAACTGCTATAGACAATGAAATAGCAATACTCGTGTGAGTGTGTGTGTGTGTGTGTGTGTGTGTGTGTGTATGCATGAAATAGCATAGCATCTAAGTTCTTGGAAGAAGAGTTAATAGAACTATAGGGAGTAAGTGCCAGCAAAACTATGATAGTTGTGGACCCCAGTGTGCATTGTTCAGACCTAGAGAGAGCTAACCAAAATAATAATAATAAGCAAAAAGTTATCTGTAGTGGCAGTTTTACAAAACTTGATCTGCTAAGGCATGAAAACTGCTTGACTGCCCACACCATTTTGGGGAAGTAATTTTGCCCTGGGGCACCATTCCACTGCTTTGTGACTGCTTCTCCAAGATCACTATTTCAAGTAAGTCCCAGCCATACTTCACTCTTTCCTCTCTGGCCAACTCCCCCACAGTCTTTACATCAACAACCTTGCTACTAAGTACTTCCCTAATCCCATATGCAGTTCTGGAATCATGAACTATGAATAAGTCAATTCTTCCATTATTCAGGAATGAGGTGTACCAAATCACTCACCTAAGGTCCCATTCACTTTCTCTATAAATTTTAGGACCAAAGACTGATTACTATGGCCATACGTGTAGTCTCTCTGCTAGCAGAATGTGAGCTCCTTGACATCAGGGGCTGGAGCTGTCTTTACATTTATATTTTTATCTCCAGTGTTTATCACAATTATGAGAACATGAAAATTTCTTAATCATTTTATTCATTCATAAAATGTGCCAAAAAAACAAAATAATAAATATAATCTGCAGTGATCACAGCAAAAATTCTAATAAAAGGCTTTTGAAGAAAACATTCAAACTTAAATGGAGACTGAATAATTTAATCCCCAAAACTGTTGAACCAAAGAACAAATCATAAAACTGATTCATTAAAGAAAATCGTAAGGCATCATATCCAAACTTTTAAGATGTAGTCAAAGCATTCCTTTAGGGGGAAATTTACATCTCCAAAAACTTTCATTAACAAAAGAAAGAAAAAATAGATCGAAGACTTGAGCACACAGCTTAAATAAAACTCAATGCAAAAATAGAAATTTCAAAAATATAAAAGAAGACATTATATGAACAACTTTTTGAAGTTATTTATAAAATCAGGTGCTTAAAAACATTAAGTGAAGGAGAGAAAAAACAAATTGCCAAAATAAAAAATGAAAAGAGAACTCAAAACAAATGAAGAAGTAATTAAAGATAATAGATTTAACCTGTAAAGAGACTTAGAGGCCATTAAGTTCTACTTAATTTTACAGATAATCAAAATGAGTCTGAGAGAATGAATTGCCCAGCGTCACACAGTTTGTAGAAGTCTGAGGCAGGATTCAAATTCATGTCTTCCTGACTCCAGTTCTAGAGCTGTATATCCATTGTACCATTTGTGAAATCATTAGAAAATATTTGCCTAATTATATATTAGTAAAAAGGTAACTAAGACAAATGAATATTAACAAAATGCCCTGGTTATATTAATGAGAAATAGAGAAGTTAAACATTCTAATCTTTGAATAACATATTGAGGAAGTCTTGAATGAAAAACCAAAAAAATTTTACTGGGATCTATCAAAACATTAAAAAAATTACCTCCAATTTAACATAAATTGTTGGAAAATAGAGAAAAATGGCATAGTTCTTCAAGAAAATATATAATCTTGATACCTAAAATGGATAAAAGGGTCATAAAAATGCTATGAGAGAGCAAAATATCTAAAGAATATCAATGCAAAAATATTGAATAAAATATTAGCAAAGAGACTGTATAAGCATCGTATTAAAAAGATTATATTGATAATCAGGTTGGATTTATAGCAGGAATACTTGATTGGTTCAATGTTTGGAAAACTACAAACATAATAAACCATAACAAAAATAATAAAATCCTATTATCATATTAACAAATAAAATTTAGTTTTTCACAAAATGCAATAACTTTTTATGTCAAAAGAATTGGAAATCTTAGGAGGAAATGGATTTTTCCTTAATATGGTATGTAGCATCCTTGGTAAACCACGAGCAAATATTATCTGTAATGGAGAAAGATGAGGGACTTTTCCAGTGAGATCAGGGTGAAAACAAACCCTGCTCACTGTCATTGCTTTTACATTATACTTTTATAAATTACAGATTATTATATTTATATATTATTTTTCTATAAATACCAGCTATAGAAATAAAAAAATAATTCTAATCACTTAATTTTTCAGTGTCTCAGAAAAATCCTCTAAGTGTACACAAGCAAATTTCTTTTTGGTGGGGGAACATCTAATCTGGAGTTCCTGACATTGGTTGATAAATCACACATATGACCTTCCCCCACAAAAAATAAATTAATTAAAGACACTTTTCTGGGTCCTTCCACAGCTATGGGGAAGCACTTTATTTGGAGTTTGGGGAGCCTGGATTCCAATACCATCTCCAAGGTTTACTACCTATGTGTCTTTAGACAAATCACTTCATCTCCTTTCAGTTTCCTCATCTACAAATTAAGGAATCCAATTACATAGCTGCTGAGTTCCCTTCCAGCTATAGATACGTGGCTCTATGATTTCTTCATTGAAACTTCTGTGTCCTGTTCTTTCAGTCCTTCTCTCTGTAATAACTGGCACTGGTCACTGGTTAATCAGACAATGACATCCTTGATAATAGGTTAGATAATTAATGTGTTAGTCCCCCTGCTATAAGAATAAAGCAAGTTAATGCAGGCATCCAAAAGCCATAGAAGCCTAGAGTGTTAAAGTTTGAATGTACCTAAGACATCAGTTATTCTATCCCCTTTAATTTATACTGATATATATATATGTATATATATATATGCAGTGCTTTTTCAAAGTTTCCCTAATAACAGGCCCATTACATAAATAGTGTAAGCATTATTATTGTTTTATAAATAGGGCAACTCAGGTTCATAATGGTTAAACTCATCTGAGGTCACAGTAAATGATACATCTATTCTCAAGCTCAGGTGTTCTGCCTTCCTGTGGCCTAATGAAAATGCTTTCAGAAACAACACAATACAAAAATTCATGCCTCACAACATTGCACAATGTCTTTCAGTGGCATTAATTTTCAGCAGCACACAAAATGGAGATTTTTTTCAATGGACAATAAACTCTATCAGTATCAGCCTTTCTCTGAAACATGTATGACCTTCTGGTCAGTGAACAGAATGGCTGCAATTAATTTGACAACCAAGCAAATGATGTTTTAATGAGAGGTCAGACTAGCAGGGCCATTTTTCTTTTTTTGTGAACAGAGAAAAATAGATGACTAAAATGATTAAGCAAATCAACTAGACACACTGATTTGGAAGTCATGTACCCAAGAATATATTCCTGAAGAAGATAACACTGCCTCATCTTCATATAAGGGTAACTGAAAAGATCAGCATGTGAATGAGGATGGGAAGAATATTTTTATATCCACTTTTCATCCTCTCACAATCTGGATCATCCACCCACCCTTTTCTAATCTTTGGGCCATAAGAAGACCACAATCAAAGGGTATTCAAGGACTCTGGGAATATGACCCCATCTTCATTGAGCTTGTGGGAGATCTGAATCTTACAGGGGAGATCTGAGTATGCCTAGAGGATATGTTATTAGCAAAACATTTAAATACATATTAGCCCAAGGTAGATGTAGACCTAACTTCAAGTTTCATGGACCCAAAAGTGCATTATATAATTACTATTATTTTAATTTCATTCTTCTGATATTCATATTTAGAGCAACTCAGAAATGGTCATAGGATAAGGCACCATCCTATTATTATTATTATTTATGTTTAGTTTTCAGCAAATAATTTTGCAGATGGATAAAATGATTGTTGTTGTTTTATTCATGACTGAATAAAAGAATTAGGATGTAGTCTAATGTTCTATAGAACCAAGGAAAGCAATTATGGGACAACTCTGAGTTTGGGTGTAGAAAAGACAATGGAATTAATACATACTACTTACTTTTCCCATATGGTTTTAATTTTTCTGTTAGCTCTCTATAAGTCAGGGGCTTTTTAATTCTACATATATTAGTTATGAGTGTTCAGTAAGGCAATACCTTTTCAAAATATATTTTTATTTTGTTAAGTATTTCCTAATTTCATTTATAAACAACATTCATTTTACTTTGAAAAAATGAGTTTTAAATTCCCTCTTTCCTTCCCACCTCTCCCTCAGCCCTTGAGGAGGCAAGCAATATGATATCAACTATACATGTTAAGTCATGTAAATCATACTTCCTCATTAGCCATGATACAAAAAAAAATCTAATAAAATAACAAAAGTTTTAAAAAAGCATGATTCAGTATTCCCTCAAAGTTCATCAGTTCTCTCTCTGGAAGTGGATAGTTAGCATTTTTCATAATGGATTCTTTGGAATTATCTTGAATTATTTTCTTGATCATACTATCTAAGTCCTTCATAGTTGATCATTATTACAATATTGCTCTTACTATGTACAATATTCTCCTGGTTATGCTCACTCTACTTTTCATTACCACATATAAAACTTTCCAAGGTTTTTTTTGAATCCATCCTTTTTTTTTCATTTCTTATGCCACAATAGTAATTCTGTCAAACTTATATATTACTTCCTCAGCTATTCCCCATTTGATGGGCACCTCCTCAGTTTCCAGTTCTTTGCCACCATGAAAAGAGTAGCTATAAATATTTTTGTAGGCATAAGTCCTTTTATCTTTTCTTTGATATCTTTGGGATACATAACTAGTAGTGCTATTGCTGGGTCAAGTTTTATAGCTTTGGGGGCATAGCTCCAAATTGTTCTCCAGAATAGTTATACTATATGTAAAGCCAAGCACACGTGGCTTATGAGAGGACTGCTACTGGAAACAGGTTCAAGGTTCTGATTACATTGTATAGTGAACCCTCTATTTATTCAGACATAAATTAAGGCAAAACATTCACAGAAATCAAAGTACAGTATTCACAATGTTATGACATAACTTATCACTAAAATGGCCACATAGTTTTCACTAAAGTGGTCACATAGTTTTAAACAAAGTACAATCATTTAGCAACAATCATTTAGTAAGTCCTTAATTCAATAATCCTTAAGGAGGCTTGTGTCCTTAATGGAAACAAAGTACAAAGGTCAAAATTCTCCATCCCTAGGTCACAGTAAATCATAATCTTCTCAGTCAGCATCAGGTACCCAAGAAGAGATCTTTTCATCTTGACTCAAGGCTGGCTCTCAGCTTCCTCTTCCATGGTCCTAGCTCCTGCCCAAATCTATACAGCTGTCACCTAGGCTCAAAGGCAGGCAGTTCCCAGTCCCTCGTCCAGCTCCTTGTCAAGTTCTTCATTCAGTTTCTTGTCCATTTCCCATTCCATATAAAAGATGACAGTGTCCAGTCCACCTAAAATCCTTCACAGTTTCTGTTCCTGGGAAGACAAAGCTTAACAAAGCCTCAGTAACATTCATTCATGTTGCCAGCATCCTCATCAATTCACTTTGTGCCTATGAAATTAGCATAGACCCAAATGTCTGAAGGATCAACACAAATCTTCAGTATAGTCCCAGGAACTCTGAAAACATCAGTAAGACCCTCATCCAGGATTTCTATAAACATACAACAAGAAAATCTTCTTTCAGAGCTTCTGAACCAACAGTAAGGCCCCAGGGCTTCTGTAACAACAGCAACATCCTCTGTCAACAGATGAATCTGACAAAGTAATATCAAAACAGACATACAAAGTACTGGTACCACAGTCATGCTTCCTCCCAGTTCTCCTCTCTTCTCATTTCTCATTTCTTCTCAATTCTCAGTTCTCAGTTCTCTGTTCTCCGTTCTGCCACCACAAGTTCTGTTCTCCATTCTGTTCCAAATTCGTAGCAGTTCTCAGAAATTCTCAGGATCCTAGCAGTTCTCTCTCTCTCTCTCTCTCTCTCTCTCTCTCTCTCTCTCTCTCTCTCAGCAATTCTGGCTCTCTAGCTTGGGGTTTTCCTTATGTGTGGTATTAGCTCCTCCTTGTTCCACCCTTTCCTGTTATATCAGCAACTTTTTCCCACTATGGTATTCACAAGTTCTGTATCTTGATACTTGATACAATCATATGAAATAAGGGGCTAAGTACCTGTTTGATTGCCATTACAAGGGGCAGGGACAACCTTCAAATGCCTATTACCATTACATTATATTAGAATATACACTATTCTAATTGCAACAGTGCATTAGTGTTCCAATTTTTCCACATCCCCTCTGACATTTATAATTTTCCTTTTCTGTTATATTTGCCAATCTGATAGGGGCAATATAGCATCTCAGAGTATTTTAATTTGCATTTCTCTACTCAATAGTGATTTAGAGCATTTTTCCTGAGACTATTTATAGTTTTGATTTCTTCTCTGAAAAGTGCTTGTTCACATCCTTTGCCCATTTATCAACTGGAAGATGGTTCTTATTTTTAAAAATTTGGTTTGAATCCCTATATACTTGAGAAAGCAGAACTTTAACAAAGAAACTTACTATAATTTTTCCCTACGCTGCAGCTTTCCTTCTAATTTTGGATGCATTAACTTTGTGCAAAACTTCTTTTCAGTTTCATGAAATCAAAATTGTCCATTTTATTTCTTGTGATTCTCTCTATTTCTTCTTTGATCATAATCTCTTCCTTTATCCATAGATCTGACAAGTGAATTTTTCCATGCTCCCCTAATTTACTTATGAAATCATTCTTTATGTCTAAATCATTTATCTCGGGGCGGCCAGGTAGCACAGCGAGTAAGAGCACTGGCTCCAGTGTTGAGAAGACCTGGAGATCGAATCCCGGGCTCAGACACTTAGCACCCACCCAGAAACACCTGGCCGTGTAACCTTGAGCAAGTTACTTAACCCCAATTGCTTAGGGGCGGCCAGGTGGCTCAGCAAGTAAGAGCACCGGCTCCAGTGTCGGGATGACCTGGATCAAATCTGGGCTCAGATACTCAGCACCACACCCAGAAATAACTGGCCGTGTAACCTTAAGCAAGTTGCTTAACCCCGATTGCTTTAAAAAGAAATAAATAAATCATTTATCTCTTTTGACTTTATTTTGGTGTATGATGTGAAATGTTGGTCTATGCCTAGTTTCTGCCAAACTGCTTTTCAGTTTTCCTAGTAATTATTTTCAATTGATCAATTTTTGCCCCCAAAGCTTGGGTCTTTGGGTTTATTAATCATTGGATTACTGTGATCACTTACTACTTCATATTGGGTACCCAATCTCTTCCATTGATCTACTACTCTATTTTTTCAGCCTGTACCAGGTTTTTTCAATGATTAGTATTTTGTAATACAGTTTGATATTTGGTTCTGCAAGATCACCTTCCTTAACATTTCTTCATTTACTACTTTGATATTCTTGACCTTTTCTCATTCCAGATCAATTTTGTTCTGATTTTTTTCTAGTTCTACAAAATAATTTTGTTGGCTAATTGATATGGAAATGAATAAGTAAATTGCCTGTATCAAACTTTCAGAAGTTTCTCGGCTTCCCTAATGAAATGTTCCCCTTCCCTATATTATTATCTGAAAGGCTACAGGGCAGACAAGCAAGAGGATGTATTCTTAAGGGAATGTTTTTGGGTCCCTTGACCTTGCTAGGTATATTCCACCTAGGTATATAAAAGGGTAAATAGTAAACAGGATTAAGGAAGGCACCTTCTACATTACCTCCATTCCTTTGATGTAGGATCTTTCTACATTGTCTGCATTCTTTTGGGGTGTCTACAAGCTCTTGGGGGGCATAAAAACTCTGTGAACTCCTTGCATTTTGGCTCTGTATGAAATGGTCCTGTAATAAACAGACTATTGATTACACCCCCGTCTCATTATTCTCACTGCTTGCTAGCCCATGAATTACACTGGCCGCAGTAATTACCAGGTAAAATTATTACTTTTATTATATTGGTTCATCCTACACATGAGCAATCAATATTTCTCCAGTAATTTAGATATATCTTTATTTGTATGAAAACTATTTTTGTAATTGTGTTCATATTGTCCCTGGGTTTGCTTTGGCAGGTAGATGCTCAAGTATTTTAGATTATCTACAGTTACTTTAAATGGAATTTCTATTTCTTACTGATGGGTTTTGTTGCTATACTAAGGCAATATTTATTTAAAATGCTGTTCATAAATTTTTGTTCATCAATATTTGATCTGGCTGATTGTGGGTGAGAGTTTGATAGGTGATATTCCATTGATTCCAATAGATTTTATTTATTGAAATTTCAAGGATATATTGATATTTATATTGGATTGTAGGAGCAGATTCCTAATCTTGTAATGTTCTCATGAACCCCTCCATTTTTGTTGTTTTTTTAAGACTCGTTCTTTATTAAAATATTTCCAGTTAAGTTAATTCTTCTGGATGACACCCATTGAAGGTCATTTCATTTCAGGGTTGGATCTTAACCATTTCAAAGGCTCAATTAAGTGGTAACCCAATGTTAATTGTATTCAAAAGTCAATTAACAACATTATAAAGACAAATGGCTCCTGATCAATACAATAGGCAAGCACAACTTTAGGGAATGGAGGAAGATCAATGCTGCACACCTCCTGAAAGTGTTATGAACTGAATATACAAAATGAAATGTATATTTTTTAACATGGCAAATGTGGGGATTTCTCTTGCTTCACTATGTACATTGATTTTTTAAAAGGCTTTTTTTTAATTGAAGAAATATGAAGAGAGAAAATAAATGTTTATTAGTTGAAAATATTTTTAAAATAAAATTCAGATTTTTAAATAAACACGTTAATTTTTTTAATCAATCAATTTAAATCTGTTATCAGTCTTTCCCTTTTGCTTTGTGAAGTGGTATGTTTTTGCCCTATGCAGTTGCATAAAGGTAGCTAGATAGCTTAGTGGATAAAATGTTGGATCTGGATTCAGGAAGTTAGTATCTGTGAGGGATAATTTGCAGTGAAGTTTCCCCATTCTGAAAAAATAAATCTAGAGTGGCTTCAGCATCCACTAGGCCTAAGTTTAGAGGTCACCTGACCTTACAGGAATCTGGGACTTAGAGCAATGGAGACCCTCCCCAGTGCCACCTCAGCACAAGATATGCCAAATAAGGATAAACCTGCTTTCCTGGCCTTGCATTGGACACCCACGTGTTTCCATGTCCTTTGTCTCCAAGATAGATTCCTGTGCTTAGGTTGTGGGCCTGCCTCCCTACCAATGAGACTGAAGGCCACTTGGGGGGTTGGGTTTCTGCATTAGAAGGTTATATAACCATGGGCTTGCTTCTGCCTGTTGCTCTCTCCCTGGCAGACCCCATTTGAGCAGCAGGGGCAGAGGGCCCTTTCTCATGAGAAAGAATGAATAAACTTTTCTCTACTTTCCTAAGCAGTCTCCAAACTCATTTACTATGCTGTTGCACACAGTATCATTCTCTTATTTCAGTTACATATAATTCTCCATGAACCCATATTGGGTTTTCTTGACAAAGATCCAGGAATGGTTTGTCTTTTCTTTCTACAGGGCAACCAGGTGGCACAGTGGATACAATGATGGTATTAGAGTCAGGAGAATCTAAGTTCAAATCTGGCCTCAGACACTTACTAGCAAGTCACTCAACCCTGTTAGCCTCAGTTTCTTTGTCTGTAAAAGGAGCTAGAAAAGGAAATGGGAAAATACTACAGTATCTTTGCCAAGAAAACCCCAAACGTGGTCACAAAGAGTCAAATGTGACTGAAAGGATTCAAATACAAAACTTCCTGATTCCAGGTCTAGTACTCTCTCCACAGTGCCACCTAATAGCCTTTAGATTCAGGAAAACATGAAATGAAATCTGGCCTAGGATATTTTTTAGCTCTATGGGCAAGTCTTGGGCAAGTCAGCTAATCTGTCTGCCTGAATTTCCTCATCCCTCAAATGGGAATAATAATAGTACCTGCCTCCAAGGTTCTTATGAGAATAAAATAAGATGATATTTGTAAAACATTCTGATAATTTTAAAGTGATATGTAAATGGTAATTATTGCTGTTTTGGAAATACTTCTGTATTTTTTCCTATTTGTAATGCAGTCTGAGAACATCAATTAGTCTCTTTAATCATTTTTGTAAAGAAAGTGTTCATCTATTATGGCCATGTTGAAGTTGTTGGGTGTTGTTTTAATATCAAACAAGTGTCTGTTTGAATACTTTTTAAATTGGTTGTCAGACTAAATTATTTGTCAGACCATTTTATTATGGTAAAGGCATATATTAGCCCTGGCCTTGTGATGATATTAATTACTCTCAACACATTCTTCTTTTGGAGATTTGGCTTTGGGATTCCATTGTGTCCTTTTGCATACACAGTCATTACTTTCCAATTAATCACTTAGTACTTATAGAAATATCAACATCAAATGATGCAGAATGAAGTAAGCAGAATCAAGAAAATAATATACACAATAACTACAACAATGTACACAAAAAGAATAATACATACACAAGTAAAAAAGAATATAATTTTATCAATTATAAAGATCGA
>NW_027187460.1:19723594-19730319 GCF_028583685.1 Petaurus breviceps papuanus | reverse complement strand
TAAAGATCGAGCAGTATTTGAATGAAGAGATCCAAGAATACTCTCCCAAACCCTCTTTCGTGTAGATGAAAGGTCCACAGTTGTTACAAATTGCACAACTTTAGACCTTTTTCACTGTATTATTCAGTTGTTCTCACTTTTTCCTATTTTTTTTCTTTGAAATATTATTTGTTATATGGGATGGCTCTCTGGAAAAGGGAGGAGAAGGATGATGGGGAAAACTATAACAATGTGCAAAGCAGAAGACATCGATAAAAACTATTAAAAACATCATAGCTCTTTGTATGGCTTACCTGAAGTCGAAAGGGCCCATTGATTCTATCTGATCTCTCTATTCAAGCTAATGTTTTTATTATTAACCATGGTTTAATTTATTATTGCTTATAATAAGCAATCAAAAACCGTTATTAAGTGCCTACTATGTCCCAGGCAGTATGCTAAGTACTAGGAACATAAAAAGAGGCAAAAGGCAGTCCTTGCCCTTGAGAGCTTACAATCTTAGTTCTCATTTCTCTAGTGTTTTTTCACTTATAGTAACCCTCATGTGACTTACCTAAGAAAGGCTATATGACCCATAAGTATCACAGTATTAAGACAGAAGGGCTTGCCAGGGGGAGAGGTAGCTATGTGCCACTGGTTATCAGATTCCCATTCATAGGTTAATAGGATCATGTATTTAGAGCCAGAAGGGACTTTAGAGGTCATCTAATTTTACCCCTTTGTTTTACCATGGAAACAGAGTCCAAAGCAAGTGAAGTGATTTGTCCATAGTGATACAGGAAATAAATGACATAGCTGGGATCCAAAACCAAATCCTCTCACCCCCGAATCCAGTTCACATTCCAATGGAACACATTTACCTCCCATTCAGAAACATTGAAAGTTCTTTATAATATGACTATGTCACCTTCTTCCACAATGTGGTTTTTTTTGTCAAATAAGCTTGGTTTGTACTACATCAGGGTTGACCTTGGCTGCCACTTCTCTCCATGGCCTTCTGATTGAAGCAGTTTCTGATTTTAAATGTAAGTTAATAACACAGTAATAACAGAAGTACAACATCCTTATGAGTGCACTTAGGGAACTTCTTTCCTCTGCACCAGCCATGCTGCCTCTGGAGTGTTATATAAAACCATGGACGCCACACTTTAGTAAGAACATTGGTAAATCATAAGCTGTCAGGTAGATGAAAAAGAGAATAGTGTGGATACTAGCAGGAATACAGTAATATGGGCTGTTGAAGGAATGTCAATCTTCTATAGGAAATATTTCCAAACTTTCTTCATTCTGGTGCCTTCTCTGTTTTTTTTTTCCTATTTGTGTTATATGTAGCTTGTTGGTATATACTTTTTTTGTCTTTCCCTTTTAATTGTAAGCTCCTTGAGGACAGGCACTGTCTTTTGCCTTTTTTTTATCCTCAGCCTTTCAGCACAGTGTCTGGCACAATATTGGTATCTAAATCATGTTGATTCATTTACTGATTGATTAATATTGATCCTGAACATGTTAATGCATTGGAGGTGAGAATATTACTTTCTTTTTCTCCCCCATAGCAAAGTATAATAAAAAGATGAAATGTAACTCTATTAAATATACTTCACTATTCCTTTTAAATATATTATTAAGTTATCACATATTTTTTGCTTTTTTCTTCCCTCTCCTGCCCTAAAGATGGTGACACACATTATTATACACAAATTATTATACAAATTAGATTCAAATATATACATATATACATGCATACATATATACATATAGATAGATGGATAGATAGATAGGTGATAGATAGAAAATGTTTCCGTACATACTTCTATTTATTACCCATCCATGCCCGACTTTCAAAGGTTGTTATATTTGAGAAATCTGTTTTACCTGTTCCTAGAAGGCAGTGACTAAGCTTTTGGAAGCCACAGTGTCAAAGATATCAAATTAATCTACTGAAGAATTTCCTAAAAGTCAGAGTCCCTAAAAGTAAATTGGGCAGCTTTGATCAAGTAAAATAATACTTATAAAGTACTTATCTCGGTGTCTTACACATAATAGCTACAGAATTATTGCTTAATCCCTTTCCCCTTCCCCTAACCCCCTTTAATAGGTACTAAGCTTCCAACCTGCATCAACCATAAAGACATTCAAGGAAAGTCTGGGTAACTATTTATTAGGGATTCATGGTTCTAGGGTTAAACTCATTGGCTTCTGAGGTACCTTTCAAAGCTCATATTTTATGTTTCAGTATTTCTAGACGATAAGTTCCTTAAGCACATGGACCCTTGTCTTTTTTATTGTCTCCCCATGGCACTAAGCATAGGGCTGGGCACAAAGAAACATCTTCTGAGACAGTGATTGATTGATATTAGCACTGACTGGTACATGGAAATGTGAAAATTTATCACCAAGACACAGTTGTTTCCAATTTCTACAGAAAATTTTGACAATAATAATTCAGGATCGTGTACATGGATGAACACAGCTGAGGGAAACCAAAGGGGAGCATTTGAGAGAAATTACACTTTGACAACATAATAAAAAGACTTTTTGTCTCATAGAAGTGGAATGAAAGCAAATGAAAGACAAAGGAAAAATAATCAACAAGACCAATGCACATTGATATGCAAGCTGCCCTTGTGAATTTCACCAGCATTTCCCTTAGGATCATTATTCAGGGGCCAAATTGGCAAAGTGTAATTGTTTTCTTCTCCAATGCTTCTGAATTACTTTAGCCATTATCTAAAATAGGAGCAAACTATTATCCAAAGCACAGTAGCTTAAATACACATTTCAAGATTCCTTTGTAGTTCATTTCAAGTTATAGAATAGTGATGTTGGAGAAGAAAAACAAATCATTGTTTGGTATTGAATCATCTCTTTGGGGAAAGTGTGTATGATTGATTCTCCTTTATTGTATTAGTTGTGTAGTCACATAGGTTCCTCTCCCCAAATCCTGCTCCAATGTAACTTTGCACATGAAAGTAACCCTTGATTTTTCAGGGCAGAACAAAAGATTGGGTAGGATCTATTAAGACTGATAGCTTCCAGTGTGATTGTAGTTCAGAGAACCAGTACTGTTAAGGAGTGAGGAATTCATTGCCAGTAAGTTGATTTACCAGGTGAGGTAATGTTTGGCTATGATGTTTTGTTTCTGAAAACAGCATCATGTTTTTGAGTGAATATTTACCTTCAACTGTATAGCTAATATCCAGGGAAGAACTTTTTTCACCAGTGCAGGTCAGTACCTTTTCTGAACCTTATAGTTTAGAATACTGAGAGACTAAGTGATTCCCCATGTGTAACACAAACAATATGGAAAACAGAAGAGAACAAGTATTTCTATAGCACAAACAATGTGCCAGATACTTATAACACCAATTCAATATTCATAGCATCCACGGCAGCTATGAATATGCTGGTGTAGTTGTGAATCACAACATGTAACAGGCTCTCCACATGGAGGACAGAGCCAAAGCATTTATTCAAATACCAGAAAGCCAAATCCCCAAACCAGAAAGCCAAATTCATCATAGCAACCACAAAGTTGGCACACATAACCAATGCAATGAACACCAACATTCCCAAGCCTTGCCAAACCTTCCCTCCAAAAAAAATTGGCTCCCTTAAGCAAAAATGCCCCTTTCTCACTCACACTAGCTTCTCAGTCTCCACACTGCTTGCTCCCAGCAGTTCTGGCTCTCTATCAGCTTGTGCTCAGCTTTTTATTCGGTCATTAGCTCCTCCCTGTTCTCCCCCTTCCTGTTTTATCATAATGTTCCTCCCACTATGGGTTTCACAAGTTCTGTTTCTAAACAATGATTTGATATAATCAAGGGCAAGACTCAACTGAAATAATACTTTCTTGCTTGCCATTACAAGGGGCAGGGAAGATCTTCAAATCCCCATTACCATTACAATACTGTACACAATTATCTTATTTGAGCCTCACAGCATTGTGAGGTAGGCACTATTATCACCCCCATTTTACAGGTGAGGAGAACAAGGCAGACAGAAGTTAAATGACTAGCCCAGGGTCACAGAACTAGTCAGGTACTGAGGCTAGATGTAAACTCTTCCTGACTCCAGCCCCAGTGCTCTATCTACTTGTGATAGTAATGACAATTAAAGATTCCCCTGTATTGGCTTGGTTTTCAAATTGATTGTGTTAAAACCCAGAGCTTGTTAATCCCACCTGTGGGATGGACTTGTTGATGTGAAAAGAAAGTCCTGAACTGGGAGGAGCTGGTGACGTAGATTTGGAGAGATAAGAGAGAGGCGGAAGACCTTTTTGGAAGCAGCACCTCGTGGAGAGAGAGAGAGAGACTAAGAGAATTGCTGGTGGCCGCTTTGAATTGCCCTGGACTTTTGAGACCTGCCCCCTGAGCTGCCAACGACTGAGGAGACATGGCTGTTTTGCTGGTACTTTGTCTGTCTGTTTTGATGTTATTTTGCCAGATTTGTCCACTGGTGAAAGACAGTCCTTTTGTTGAAGAAGTCCTGAAACCTGGCTGTTTGCTAAGAAGCCCTGAGACTGTCCTGCAGACAGAGAGTGAATACTGTCCACTGGTGAGGGACACTGCTGTTGTTGCAGGGGTCTGGAGACTGTCCTGCAGACAGAATGAATACTGTCCACTGGTGAAGGACAGTGCTGTTGTTGCAGGGGTCTGGAGACTGTCCTGCAGACAGAGTGAATACTGTCCACTGGTGAAGGACAGTGCTGTTGTTGCAGGGGTCTGGGAGCCTTTCTGTTGGTTCAGAAGCCCTGAAGAAGGATTTTCTTGTTGTATGTTTACAGAAATCCTGGGAGAGGGCTTTGCTAATGTGTTCAGGGGTTCTAGGACTGTTCTACAGACAGAGGATAAATTCATGAAGGGATTGGCAATGTATCTTATGGCCTTGCTAAGCCTTGTCTCCCCAGGAACTAAGATTGCTGAGAACTTGCCTCATGTCAAGATGAAAAAAAGACCTCCATTTGGGTATTAAGTGCTGTGTTTAAACTTGATGTAACTCTGGGGTAGATTCAATTGTGATCCAGGGGTGGGGAACTTTTGACCTTATTGTGCTCTGCGATTGACAAATGAAGGTACTTTACCTATGTTTGGAAACTAATCTCCATTTGAGAAGAGGGGTTTTGTGGTGGACCAAATGAAGGTATAGCCTAGGGGTGGAGAAGTATTTAGAACAGAGACTTTGTAATTGATTGAATGATTGGAAGGTCCTGGGGTGGGGTAGTCCTTGGAGATTATTTAATCACATTTAGTAAATGCTGTATTTGGAATGATGTCATGTTTTGATCTTCTCTGTTCTTGGTTGGTCACTGAATAAATTGGAGAGCACCTATGCTGGTATTCTGAACCTTAGGAAGTTGCCTTTCCTTGGCATTATATTACACTACTCTACCATCAAATGTCTTTAAATGAATATGGATCAAAGGTACATCTTGAATCTAGGCCTTTCTGAGTCCTAGACTAGCTCTTTATTCACTCTACCATGATACCTTTTTATCCCAGTGGTGACCCATGAAAAATATCCTCAATTCTTTGTAGACCTTTTTAGTCTCAACAGTATGGGAGGGAAACAAGAATATATTAAGAACCTTATATGTGAGACACAGTGCTAAGTGTTTTACAAATACTATCTCATTTCATCCCCACCACAACCCTCTACTACTTATTGTTATTATGAGATAGACAGAGAGGGTAAATGATTTGCCCAGAGTCACAAAACAAATAAGTGAGGTTGAATTTTAATTCAGGTCTTCCTGACTCCAGACTGACTTTTCAATTTCAGGGGCAATGTGTGTATGTATGTATGTATATATGCATGCATGCCTGTATATGTATGTGTATATGTATATGTATATAAAATCTCCCTATATGAGAAATCAGAAAGCCTAAGAGAGTTGCATCTCATTGGAATTATCACTTCAAAATACTCCTCAGATAGATGATTAAAAGAAGATAACACCTCTTCCTCATTAGATTTTTTTTCTGTTTGTGTCTTCAAAATATCATTATTGAGATGTCACATCCCTTCTGTGATAAATTCCACCAATAATATTTTTGTCCATTGACCCCCATATTTTCTCCAAATTCTCCAAAATCTTCTCTCCAAAATTCTAAGGTGCTTATATGACTTTAATTAACTAATACCCAAAGATAATAAAAATTGTTATTATATGTTATACATGTAACACACAGTCATCTAGTCTTGCTCACAATAAAGGTAAGTAAAAGAACTATTTGAAGACAATTAAAATTGTCAACATCTATTGCATAAATTGTAAAAGCAGACAAATTCTGCAAATAATTTCACAGGATTCTATACACCAAGGCAACATATACCTTGATATTCAGTGTCTTCAATGGAAAATTGGACTTAGGCAAAAATGGCAAATAATATTTTTTTACAATTATTTTATTTTTATTTTTTTCCATTTTTCAAAAGCTTTATTAACTTCTGATTTACATCATTCATTTCTGCCAGATTATGAGTTACAAATTTTTCCCTGTTTTTCCCCTACCCACCACCCCAAAATAGCAATCCCACAGGCTATCCCCTCCTCCAATCTGCTCTCTCCCATATCTTCTCAAATACCCTCTTTGACTTTTCCAGTAGGGCATGGTGGATCTCTATGCCCCAGTGCCTGTATATCTTATTTCCCAATTACATGTAAAATAGTATCAACACACATTTGATTTTAAAACTTTGAATTAAAGATTCATTCTCTTCCTCCC
>NW_027187460.1:19634085-19723494 GCF_028583685.1 Petaurus breviceps papuanus | reverse complement strand
TATATATATATATATATATATATATATATATATATATATAATTTTGAACATTTCATTTTAAAACTTTGAATTCCCCATTCATTCCCTTCCTCCCTTGTCACCCACCCTTGCTGGGAAGATAAACAGTTCAGTATAGGTTGTACATGTGTAGCTAATAAAAACATTGACATAGAAGATATATTGTAAAAGACTGACTATATTTCCCTCCCTCCTATCCCACCACCCACTTGGTCTATTCTCTACTTTGATCCTGTCCCTTTTCAAAAGTGAGTGTTTCCAACTTCCCTGTCCCCCAGCCTGCCCTCCCTTCCATCATCCTCTCTCTCAGCCCCTCCCCCCATTCTCCTGTAGGGTGAGATACCCTATTTAGTGTGTATGCCATTCCCTCCTTGAGCCAAATTAAATGAGAATAAGGTTGACTCATTCCCTTTTGCCTTCCTACTCTGCCTCTCCATTGTAACCATTTTCCCTTTCCCTCTTGTTTATGAGATAGTTTACCCCATTCTGTCTCTCTCCATCACTTCTCATTATATTCCTCTTTCACATTTTAAGTATCATCCCTTCCTATTAACTTGGTCCTGTGCCCTCTATCTATGTATACCTCTAAACATATATACACACATTCACATAAGTATTCATACATGCATATACCCTCCGATACACACACATATATAAACATATATATTTCTCCTCCCTTCAACTATTTTTATGCTGAGAAAAGTTTCATCAGTTATAATTATCATTTTTCCATGTAGGAATGTTAATAGTTCAACTTTGATAAGTGGCTTGTGATTTCTTTTCCCTGTTTACCTTCTCAAGCTTCTCTTGCTTATTGTATCTGAATGTCAAATTTTCTATTCAATTCTTATTTTTTCATTAAGAATGCTTGAAAGTCCTCTGTTCCACTGGATGACCATATTTGCCCCTGAAACATGATACTCAGTTTTGCTGGGTAGGTGATTCTTGGTTTTAATACCAGCTCCTCTGCCCTCCGTAATATCATATTCCAGGCCCTTCAATCCTTCAGTATAGAAACTGCCAGATCCTCTGTTATCCTGATTTTGTTTCCACAATATTCAAACTGTTTCTTCCTGGCTGCTCTTAATATTCTCTCCTTGATCTGGGAATTCCGGAACCTGGCTATAATATTCCTAGGAGTTTTCTTTTGGGAATTTTTTCAGGAGATAATTGATGGATTCTTTCAACCTCTATTTTGCCCTCTGGTTCTAAAACATCAGGGCAATTTTCCTTGAGAATTTCTTGGAGGATGATTTCTAGGTTCTTTCTTTGATCATGGCTTTCAGGTAGTCTAATAATCTTTAAATTATCTCTCCTGGATCTATTTTCCAGGTCAGGGGTTTTTTCCATGAGATATTTCACATTGCCTTCTATTCTTTCATTTGTTTGGATCTGTTTAACAACATCTTGATTTCTCATAAAGTCACTAGCTTCCCTTTGCTCCATTCTAAATCTGAGGGAATGATTCTCCTCATTGAGCTTTTGAGCTTCTTTTTCTATCTGGCAAATTCTGCTTTTTAAGACATTCCTCTCCTCATTGCCTTTTTAAACCTCTTTTGCCAATTGTGTTAGTCTGTTTTTTAAGGTGTGATTTTCCTCAATCAGGCTGTTGACTCTCATTTCATAATTTTCTTACATTGTTCTCATTTCTCTTCCCAATTTTTCCTCCACTTCTCTTATCTGCTTCTTAAGGTCCTCTATGGTCTGTAACCAGCTCGTATTTTCCTTAGAAGCTTTTGGTGCAGGAGTTTTGACTTCACTGTCTTCCTCCTGTTCCATGCTTTGCTCCTTTTTTTCTCCAAAATAGGAGTCTAATGTTGGATCCTTCTGTTTGCTTTGTTTCCATTGCCTGGTAATGTTGCCCCTCAGTCACTTGACCCCTGGGCTTTTTGCCACAGTAGGACTCTGCCACTAAACAGGGGAGCTTTCATCCCAAACGCTGGGGTTTTCTCAGCTGCCGGATGTATTAGTTGGGTGCCCTCTCTGAAGCATCCACATGCTCTGCCAAGCTGGTCGCACACCCCAGGTCCTCCATCCTAGACAGCAATCCAGATCCAAACAGGTTAAAGCAAGAGCGATTGCCCCTGAAACTGCTGGCTTGGTCCCCCTACACTCTGCAGGCCAGGAGCTGAAGCTACAGCATGGTGCCAGCTGAGCCAGGGCGTCTCAGTGGCTTCTTGCCCTGGGGGCAAAAGCCAATGATCTCCCAGCTACTGGTCCCAAAGTCCACACAGCACTGACCTCTCACTTTGCCCTTTGCATCTATATGTTGATAAATCTGGAAACGGCCATAGCTGCTGGTGATCTGGAGACCCTCTGGCCAGAGGCTGGTCAGGCCCTCCCTGGAGCTACAACCCCTGGCTCAAGAGGGCTTGGGCTGCTCCTAGAGCACTGTGCTGGCCTATTCCTGCCGGCCTGCTGGGCTGTCCTCAGTGGGAGGTTACCTTCTCTGTGTCATTTTGTGGGTTCTGCAGCTCCAAAGTTTGTTCAGAGTCCTCTTTTACATGGATTGGGGAAGGTGGAAGCCAGAGCTGCATGGAGGTCCTGCTTCTACTCCACCATCTTGACTCTGCCCCCTATAAGCAAATAATATTTTGACAAATATGGTTTGGGATTAAGGTATAAAAATACCAAAACCTTATTAGTGACTCAGAAAAGCCTCACATTTGCATGTAACAAATACTGTGTTCAAGGAGAAACTCTATAGACATTGGACATGATGAGTAGTGAATTCTATCACACACAAACACATAAAAGAAATTGATAATATTTAAATGGATGGATGAGACTGACTGATGATTTTAGAATTATTTCTGAATTACATATACATATGTAAATAGATATTAGATGAGCTAGTTAAAGGTCAAAATCAAATTCTATGTATCTTTTCTAGCATGTAGGAAGTGATAAAGGGAATTGTTCCATTGCACCTGAAATTGAACAAAAGGGTAGAACTGGTTTTTGAAGAAGAAACTATAAGAATCTTGAAGGAATTAACCAATCTATTTAGAGTATATACTTAGGAAGGAAGGTGTAGTAAAAATAAGTTGTAATGAAATAGTAAGAATAATTTTGTCGTTAGAATAACTGAATTTAATTTTGTTTTAAGTTTCCATTTTGTGACTGAATTGTTTACTTGATTAAGTAGTTTTTCCTTACATTTTTTCTCAATAATAAGATAAGCAGTTGTGTGGTATGATGTAATAAACCACATGTATATGTTCCTAGACAACTCATATGTATCTGTGTGCCTTCTGATAGAACATACTACCATTAGCAAATTATGAACAACTTTATCAGTAGTTTACGTAATTAACTACCAAATTAGATGATTAAAAAACATAGTTAGAGTTTGTTTTTAAAAACACATATACATTGGAAACCCTAGCCATCAGCCTGTTTCTCAGCCACAAATAGACTGACACCTGCATTCCCCGAACTAGGGACTTGAGCAGACTATAATCACTTAAGGGCAGAACTGATTGACTTATCTGACTGATAGAGAATTGCCAGATGTCCATAGCAGAGGGAGACCTAAGGCCTCTGGATGGGTACTGAAGGAACCTTGTCATCAATCTATGTAATAGATATGTAATGGTAAATTGCTTATGTGTGCATGGTATACTACAAAGAAAAACTAAGCAAAGTCATAAAAGTACCCAAGAGTTTGGAGATAAGATTTCAAAGAATTTAGAGAATAAATAGAGTCAATGGACAAAATTCTATACTGAAAGTTATCACAGGAAGGATGAGAAGCTTTCAAGAATGACATTTTGAAGAAACAAAAAGAAATGCTAAAACATTTAAATGCACTAATATGGATACACAAGAAACTGGTTGACCACTTTTTTTCTCTTTTAAAAACACATGAAACAAAACTTTGGATCTCAAGGGATTGTGGAACTGAATGTTGTAAACTAAAAGTAAATAAATGAATATAAAAAACCCCATATGAACAGAAAGTGAAACATGAGTCAATAGCTGAAAATAAATAGAAAAGCATGGAGTGGTCACTTGTATCAGAAACATTGAAGTTATGAAATAATCTTAATCTTGCAAATAATACTAAAGACAATAAAAAAAGTTGTTTTTAGCTACATTGGTATAAAAAAAAGACTCAGAGAAGGTATAAAGATGACAATCCTGGAAAGAAGGAACAATGATGATAGTCAATAGGAGAAAAATAGAATTTTCCAACCTCATTGTCCTTCTCTTTTTCTGTATTAAAGATAGTGCACTTTGAACTAGGAAGGACACAACAGAAATGGCTAATTAGGAATCAAAATTTAACATGATTAAGGGAAGTATAAGGTAATACCGACCTGGTTGAAATAGAGTTACTAAGCCCAGAAGGACTCCATCCAATGAAAGAACTGCTTGGCTTCCCTTCCTAGCAAAATCCTAAAATGCATTGTTTAACAGACAATTGGTAGAAATGTTTTTTTAAAAAAGCGGTGATTACAAAATACCCTACATAACTTTATTAAGAGAAAGACAAATTGGATTCACCCCTTTCTGAGCTGATGAAGAGAATACATCGATATATTTTATTTACATTTCAGAAATGCACTGAACAAAATCTCTCCTGCTATTCTTGCATACAAGATGTAGCAATGTGTGCATAGCATAATTAAGTGGATTTGAAGCTGGTTGAGTGGCCAGATCTGAAGAGTAGTCATTAATTATTCAACGTCATATTGCCATATGACTTGTCCCTGCCACTTTCTTCCCACCAGGAAGAAGAGCCCTCTAGACTAGACCTCCAGAGATTATCCTGTCTCTCTACCCTCCTCCCCCTTCCCATGGGAGTTAAGCCACTCAATTTTGACACTGTGCCCCATGGGTAAGCTATCCTGATTAATGAGAACCATATCTAGCAGATTTCGTATCAGAGTCAGAATTTCAAAAGCTCTCATAAATTCATAGGCTTAGAGCTGGAAAGGACCTAAGAGGTCACCTGCTACAACCCCTTCAGCCTACAGAAAATAAAATGAGTGTTTCAGAAAGGTAAAGGGACTTACTCAAAGTTATTTTAGCACTAAGGTACAGGACTGAGATTTCAGTCTAGATCCTCTGACTCTAAATCCTTTAATACTTTTCTGCCACATCTCCATGGATGAAATATTGCACTAAACCTAATTAGTAGTCAGAAATGTTGTCAGTAGTTGTTTTTTCAGTCATTTTTCAGTGGTATCTGATTCATTGTGACCTCATTTGGGGTTTTATTGGCAAAGGTGCTGCCATTTCCTTCTCTGTTTCATTTTACAGATGTGGAACCAAGCAAGCTGGATTAAGTAATTTTACCCAGGGTCACACAGCTAGTAAGTGTGTGGGGTTGGATTTGAACTCAGGAAGATATGTCTTTCTGACTCCAGGCTAACAGTAGACATAAACAGAAAGTCATATTAAGTAGGCATAAAGTCCTACTCATGGGTTCAACAAGTAAACTGGACTATATGGGGAAGCCTGACCATCTATACAGAAGTTCATCCTAATCAAGGAGCTTTAGGGGGGTGGGGTGTGTGGATAGTCAGGTCAATATGAGTTAGAAGTATGTTAAGCTACAAAAATATTGTTAATGTTATGTTAAATTACACCAAGAATCATGTTTTCCAGAATGAGGAAGGTGATAAGTATGGTGTGAGAGAATAATAACTGTCATGTGTAGAGTGCTTCACCTCTATACTATAGTATAATATGATTTAAGCTGCTAACAATGTTATTTATCCCCATTTTGCTCAGATAGTTTAAGTGAATTACCCATGGTCATACACCTAGTAATTATCAGAAGAGGGATTTAAATTCATGCCTTTATGACTGCAGGTTGTCACCTTTCAGGAGATGAGTATCTTGTGGATTCATAGTTTATCATTGTGTTGATCAAAGTTTTAAAGTCTTTCAAAAGTGTTTTTCATTAAAATGTTATCATTTTATATATTATTCTCCTAGTCCTGCTCACTTAACTCTGTAACAGTTCTTAAAGATGTTTCCAATTTCCTCAGAAAATTTTCCACTTCATAATTTCTTATGGCAGCTAAGTTGTGTAGTAGAGACATCACAGGACCTGAAGCCAGGAAGAACTGAGTTCAAATACAGCTGCAGACATTTACTAGCTGTGTGATCCTGGACAAGTCATTTAACCCTATTTGCCTCAGTTTCCACATCTGTAAAATGAGTTGGAAAAGGAAATGGCAAACTATTCCACTATCTTTTCTAAGAAAGTCCAAATGGGATCATGAAGGGTCATAAATGACTAAAACAAGTGAACAGCACATTCATATACCATGATTTGTTTAGCCATTCTTCACCTCTATTTTTTAGCTACCATGAAAAGAGCTATTAATTACATATTTTATACATACAGATTATTTGTTGTTTGTTTCTTTGATTTCTTTGGTGAACGCATCTAACAAATGTATAGCTAGGTAAAAATGTGTCCAGTTTGGTCATTTTCTGGACATAATTATAAAATGCTTTCCAGAATAGCTAGACCAATTCATGGTTCAGTGTACCAGTATACCAGTTTTCCCATAGTCCCTCAAATAATTTCCATTTTCCTCTTTTGTCATGTTTGCCAATCTGATGAGTATGAGTAGTTTCAATTTCTTTAGTCATTTAGTGATTTAGAACATTTTTCATATGATTGTTGGCTTTTGAATAGCAATGATACTATTAGAGTTTTAAAAAGAGAGGAGATACAGTTTGGGGGGGTATAACAGCTTTTTGGTTAAAAAAATCTAAATTCATTTCATTGTGAACTTACATACATTATCTCATATTGTCCTTATAATAGCTCTGTATGACAGGTGCTATTATTTTCTCCATTTTACAGATGAAAAAATTGTGGCACACAGAGGTAGGTGGCTTAATTAGGATCACATGGCTAGTTATTATCTGAGGCAGAATTTGAATTCAGGTCTTCCTGACTCAAAGTTCAATCTCTATTCCATGTGTCAGATGTGGAGGGAGAAAATAAGGGAGAAGGTAGAAAGGGGAGAGGAAGGAGAAATCTAGAATACAGGATAACATTGAAAATCAGGTGTAAATGTCAGGTGGTTAATTACTAATTACTGGTCAGATGCCAGGTAGTTAATTACCAATTCACCTCATTTGGGACATAGTAACAGGGCTTTCCAGAGCTACCATGAAGAAGCAAATCCTTAATGGATGTGGGGGTAGGCTACTGTGTGCTTGTATCCTGTCCTGGGGCCATGAAATGCTTCTATTATTGTCCAAACCAACACAATGCCTATTGCACAATAGCTTTCATCATCAGTGTTGGCTTGGTATTCTCCCTGGAGTTTCCCAGAAAAAGTACCAGTCTACAATTCAAAGAGACCTAGGTGCAGGTTACCTGCTCTTAGATAATGAGCATCAGAAGCAGACCACAAAGCTGACACAAAGACATGATACAGCAGTAATGGAGGACGTCACCTACCCAGACATCTGCTACAGTATTCTCCCTTAAATTGACTTGATAATCTTTTCAGACTCCAAGAAGTAGAGGAAGTAACCAGGTGACGAGTTATGCCATAGTTAATTCTGAACAGTGAGAAGCAAAATTATTTTCTGAAATAGAAATAACAGAAACTTCAGGTCTCCTACCATCCTTAATCCTACAAGTACGGAAAATCAAGAATAATCACAATTTAGATTTTAAAAAGAAGGTGGATTTTAAAGTTTTTAAGGAATAGACAGGAAGGCTTCTATGTCTTCAAATTCTAAAAAGTTGGATGAAAAAGTGTAGGAATGTCTCAAATATAAAATTCTGACAAAAATCAAATTATTCTGATGAGGAAGGAAAGGATGAACTATCTTTTGTTTTTTTAATTTAATGTTGTTTATTTTTAGTTTACATCATTCATTTCCACAAGATTTTGAGTTACAAATTTTCTCACCATCTTTCCCCTACCTACCACCCCAAAACAGTGATCCTACTGTATATCCCCCTCCCCCAATCTGCTCTCTCCTATATCCTCTCCCATACCCCCTCCAACTTTTTGGTAGGGCAAGATGGATCTCCATACCCCAGTGCCTGTATATCTTATTTCCCAGTTGCATATAAATAATAATAATATATTTTTAAACATTTGATTTTGCAGCTTTGAATTCCAGATTTTTTCCCTTCCCCCATCATCACCCACCCTTACTGGGAAGATAAGCAATTCAATATAGGTTGTGCATGTGTAGTTATGCAAACCATTTCCATAGTGTATATATGGTGAAAGACTGACTATATTTCCCTCCATCCTATCTCATCCCTACTTGTTCTATTCTCTACTTTGACCCTCTCCCTTTTCAAAACTGTGTGCTTCTAACTACCCTACCCCCCAACCTGCCTTCCCTTCCATCATCTTCCCTCTCATCCCCTTCCCACCTAATCTCCTGTAGGGCAAGATACCCAATTTAGTGTGTATGTCATTCCCTCCCTAAGCCAAATTCAATGAGAGTAAGGGTAACCTATTCCCTTTTGCCTTCCTGTTCTTCCCCTCTATTGCAACAGTTATCCCTTGCCTCTTCTATATGAGATAATTTACCCCATTCTGTCTCTCCCCATCTCCTCTCATTATATTTCTCTCAAGGATGAACTATCTTAAGGGACCTGACTAGCACATCTGGAAGGGACATTTCCTTCCTATGGGTACCTAAGGTCCTGTTGCTCTGAGACTTTCTTTTGGCAAGAGATGATGTAACCATACTATCTTGACATATTCTTTCTGTTTCTGTTTTCAATCATTTCTTTACTGTTAAATGAACTCATAAAGGGGACTATATTTTATGCCAATCTAAAATTTAGGCATTTCAGGAAAGAATAACAGTTCTGTGAGGCTGACAGAATCCATGTGTTGCTATAGCAATTCTTGGTGTCAATCACGATGAGAGATGGACAATCTCATCCATGAAGATCACAGAATTGGCCTAGAATATTCCTGACCTTAAGATAATGAATGACAATACAAAGTCTCACCAGTAAACAGTACACAGATCTATTCTGGTTATTTTAGGCAAAGTCTCTCTCTCTCTCTTTCTCTCTCTCTCTCTCTCTCTCTCTCTCTCTCTCTCTCTCTCTCTCTCTCTCTCTCTCTCTCTCTCTCTCTCTCTCTTTCTCTCTCTCTCTCTCTCTCTCTCTCTCTCTCTCTCTCTCTCTCTCTCTCTCTCTCTCTCTCTCTCTCTCTCTCTCTGTCTCTCTCTCTGTCTCTCTCTCTGTCTCTCTCTCTCTCTCTCTGTCTCTGTCTCTCTGTCTCTGTCTCTCTCTCTGTCTCTCTCTCAATCTCTCTCTCTCTCACACACACACACACACACACACACACATACACATACTATAAAATGGTCCCCACATAAAGGAAAATTGCCCAACATAAAAAAAAATATTATTATGGCAAAAGGTAAAAGGAGGTTCACTATTGAGATTTCTGAAAGAACCAGGGAAGGTGGGTTGATGGAGTAATAAAAGGTTTTAGTTACTATTTTGTTCAATAAATAATAATAATAAATATTAATCATAACAATTAACATTTGTATAGTACTTTAAAATTGCAAAGCACTTTACACATATCATCCCATTTTATCCACACAACAACCCTTGGGGATAGGACCTATTATCATCATCCCCATTTACAGATGAGCAAATTGATGCAGACAGAGGTGACTTGTCTAGGTCATGCAGCTTGTGAGTGTCTGAGGCCAGACTTTAACTCAGTTCATTCTGACTCCAAGTCTACTTCTCTGTACACTGAGCCATCCAGTTGCCTTGTAAAGAGAATTGCATGATATCATACCACCTGCTTCTCTGCACAGGCTGGCTGATGCAGGCAACATCAAGTAAAAAAACCACAGTTAAAGATCTTGTTCTCCAAGTTATACAAAATACCCTTGCCCTCTCCAGAATGTGGTGGACGGAGATCATGACTGGAATGTGGATATGGGAGGTGGGGTAGAGGGAGCACTTTATTTAATATATTCTTGTGTCTTCACCTTTATGCCAGCAGCCTTAACAACATGGGACATTTCCACCTTGAGGCCTCATCCAGTAGGTGAGTCTCTAGTCTGGTCCACTATATTGCAAGGGGCTCTAGCTATGCCCATTTCACTCCCAGCTGGACTTACCTGAACTTCATCAGTTTCTGAACAACTTTGAGTCTGAGTCTGTGAGGATACCTTCCCCTCATTTATTTGTTTTCTTCCCTCACTAAGATGTAACTTCTTTTTTGGGGGAGAGGGCAGGGCAATTGGGGTTGTGACTTGCCCAAGGTCACATGGCTAGTAAGTGTTATGTGTCTGAGGCCAGATTTGAACTCAGGTCTTCCTGACTCCAGGGCCGGTGCTCTATTCACTGTGCCACCTAGCCACCTAAGATGTAACTTCTTAAGGGTTGGAACTATCTTGTTTACTTGTGATTGTATCCTTAGTGCTTAACATAGTGTCTGGCACATATTAAGTACTTAATAAATGATTTATGTGCATGTTTGTATATAATATACAGAAATATATATACATATATTTATATACATGTGTTATAAAATATGTATTTCCTTCTCTCTTGTGGCCCATATCCAATCAGTTACAAGTTCTTTCTGTCCTATCACTGTGATAATTGTCAGGCAGTTCAATATGATAGTTAGAAAACTAGATTTGGACTTCACAAAATTTGGTTAGAATCTGGGTTCAAATACTGACTATCTTTGTTAACCTGTCCAAGCCACTTTAACCTCTCAGCCTATCTTTACCTCAACAGTAAATTGGGACAATTGTAGTGTTGAATTTAAGTATCTATTGTGAGAGATTGATTGAGATAATATACATAAAGGACTCAGAAAACATTAAAATTCCATCTCAAAGTGAGTTAGTTATTTTATAGACTCATAGATTTAAAGAGGGAATTAAACTGAGATGCCATTGGATTCAACTCCTTCCTCTTACAGATAAGGAAACTAAGGAACAGATAGGTTAAGCAACTTCCCCAAGGGCATATTGCTAATGTTTGAGGGTGATTTGAGCACAGATCTTCATGATTTTAAATCCAGTGCACTACCCGCAATAGCTTGCCTCCCTCAAAGCTTTTCCATTTCAATTCTGCATCTTATAATCATTATCTGTTCTCAAAGTTTAGTACAAATCCAATCCCTTCAAAAGATACTTTTTGATTCCCCTACTGTTAATGTGTCCCACCAGAAAACATTGTATTTATTTTGTACATATTCTGCATTTAGTTATTTGGGAACAGACCAAATTCTCCCTATAGAATATAAGTCCTATGAAGGCAAGGAATTTCTCACTTCTATATTTGTATCAGCAGTGCTACCACGCCTAGCCTAATAAATGTTTGAAAATTTGTTGACTGCTTTCCCTTGAGCTGCAACTTCTACAGGCAAAGAAAACATATAATATGCAGAAAATAACCACATCATCATCACTATTACCAGCAGCAGCAGCACCATTATCACCACCACCACCATCATCATCATCATCATGATCAACATCATCATCACCACCATCATCTTCATTGTCATCAGTAACTCAGATTCTAACTGTTGTTTATCTCCTAAGTGCAGAAGGACCAGTCGTTCCATGAATACTCAGGAACTATTAATATGGATCTTGGTTCATCCTAGAAGTATAGAGCATGGACTTAGCCTCTAATATAGATTAAAGCCCCCATAGGAAGGGTGCTTTTGTATCAGCAGTGGATAGAACACTGGCTTGGAGTCAGGAAGACCTGAGTTCAAATATGACCTCAGATACTTACTAGCTGTATGACTCCAGACAAGTCACTTAACCTCTGTATGCCTCAATTCCTCAAGCACTGGATGGAAATATAGATAAGAATAGCACTTACCTAGAAAAGTTGTTATGAGGTCCAAATGAGATATTTGTAAACAACAAAAATCATTTAGTGAAAAGACTGGAAAATATTAAGTGTTATATATATGCTACAGAAGCATTACCATATTTAACCCATTTTTGTTATAAGAAACTGAAATGATTCAACTCCTTAAGTAAAAAGAACATATCTTACCCATCTCTATGTCAGCCACAGTGTTTAACCAAAGTCTCATATTTGGTAGGTGTTCAATATATATTCCCTGATATGATTCACATTGATATTATTTCTTGTGAAACCCCCAGTTTTTAAAACCCCCAATGTTTGAATTGTCCCCATTAAGCAAGATGCTAAAAGACCCCAACCAGGAGCAACTCATAAGTCACATGCAAAACATGGGTTTTTTCCATCCTTTTCCTGGCTAAGAACCACAGAGATGTTAACCAGTCTTGTAATCAGCCCTTTTATCTAAGGTTTCAGGGCTCAGTTTTGGCTGAGCTGATTTCCCTCAGGGTGACTGATCTAAGGCATTATTTCTTAAAAATTCTTTTCACATTTAGTTTTTTGTGTAAGAATCCATGACTCCTCAGGAACATTCAGACACTGACTTTGTTTTTCAAGGCTTAGTTCTTTTTTTCTAGAATCATAGTCTTGCAAAGCCATTCTAAGAATTCCAGGGTTCATTAATTCATAAAATCATTGTCTTTCCTGGGTGTCCTATTTATACATCAAACTCAACATATCCATATTGAACTCATTATCTTCTATTATAAACTTGTTCCTCCTACCAAGATTCTGGTTTCCATTCCTGGTCATGTCATCCATCCATTCACCCATTTCATAGGCTTAGAATCATACTTAATTATACCCTCTAACTCACCTTCCATGTATGATCAACTCTCATATGCGAACTCTATATTATTTCTCATTCCTACCTATCCTTTCATTTCCCACTGCCACTGCCCTAGTATGGGTCCTGATGACCTCTTATTTGGACTGTTGTGATATCCCTCTATCTGGTATTCCTACCTCTAGTTCCACTTCATTCCAATCAGTCCTCCATGTATTCTTCCCATGTCAAAGTCTATACCAATCCCTCAATCAAATGACTTTCGGTGGCTCCCTATTGTCTACCAAAGATTTGATATTTAGTATCTTATTGGTATATCAAAATTGATATTTAGTATCTGATATTCTGGGTCCTTCAAAAATCTGACCCCAACTTACCTTTCAAGTCCTATTTTAAACTAAATTCTGGCCTAACCAGACCACTTGCTATTCCAATTTTTCTTGATATATATTATTTTTATATATTCTGCTTTGTTACTCACTTTTCAATAAGCAAACTGCCTAATTACCTTACAATAATAACATATACAAAAACACACAATCACACAAAGTTAAAGAGGGGAAATATTGTAATACCATACAGAGTGTCTTTTCTCTCCTCCTGGGCATTGTCTCATTTTGCATACAGCCTTTCACAGTTAGACTGGTCTCTCCACCCAGACTCACTCCACCACCTTCCCCAACTATATCTCTAACTACTGAAACTTTCTCCTTTCTCCAAAGACCACATCTTCCTTGAAATTTTCCCTGAGCCCACAGGTTAAACTTCTCATCTCATCCCGTGAGAGGCAGCAGAGGGTAGTGGACAGAATGCTGGATTTGTAGTAGAAAAAAAAAGAACAAGATTGCAATCTCACTTCAGACACTAGTTTGGTGACTACAGATAAATCACTTAACTCTCTGAATCTAAAATGGTGAAAATAACTATAGTACCCACTTCACAGCATCAAAATGAAACTCTAATCAGGAAATGGATGAAAAGAGCTTTAGAAAGTTAAAATATGTGACATTACTTTTTCATTTGGACTTGCCCCATATACTTATACATAAAAATTTCTGAATTAGGAGAGACCTCACACATCACCCAGCCCAATCTGAATTGGAGTCTAACAAGCAGTTAGGTAGTATAGTGGGTGGTGGATCATACCTGCAGTCAGGAAGATCTGAGTTCAAATCCTCCTCAGGTACTTCCTAGCTGTGTGATCCTGGGCAAGTCACTTTACTTCTGTCTGCCTAAGTTCCCTTATTGGTAAAATGAGGATAATGATAGCACCAACTCCCAATATTGTTGTGAAGATAAAAGAAGCTAATATCTGTAATGCATTTGGCAACCTTAAAACACTATAAAAATGCGAGCTATTATCATAATTACATTATTTCCAACAAGCAGATGTTCTGCTCTTGCTAAAAAAAAAAAAAAGCTCCAATGAGGTATCTCAAGGCGACCCATTTCACTTTGGAAGAGTTATAATTGTTAGAAAGTTTTTCCTTAAACAGAGCAGAAATTTGCCTTTCTGCTATGAGTCCCTCTGAAACTTCTATCCATTTCTCCTGGCTCTGCCCACTGAGTCAAGAAAAAGGAATCTAATTGTCTTCTCTGAGGTATCTACTCAAATATTTGGAAGCAGCTATCATGTCTCCCTACTGCCAAGCTTTCTTTCCACAATCTAAATACCCCTCAGTCCTTTTAACCATAACTATTATGGTATGATGGCAACCAGGTGTCTCAGTGAATAGAGGACTGGGCCCAAAGTCAAGAAGACTCATTTGTTTCTTTATGTGTAAAAGAGAGATCATGATACCTGAAGCATCTAACTCATAAGCTAGTTTTGAGGACAAAATATATAAGTACATTTCAAACCTTGAAAGTCCGTGTAAGTTTCAATTATTGTTATTATCATCCAGGTTACTTTGTCTATGTAATTGTTAAAATTCGGCACCTAGAAACTGAATGCTTTATTCCGCATGTAGACTGCCTAGGGCAGAGTACAGAAAGGCTATATATAATCTTGGAGCAACAATCTACCAAAACTAGCATTATAGTTGTCTGTGCATTCATCTTGCTGTACTAGTAGACTCTATGTTCCTTGGGGGCTTCTTAGACAGTGTATTCTTTTATCACTGTATCCTGCCTGGCACTAAGTGCTTGTTAGGACCTTAATAAATATTTATTGAAATTAATACCCAGGACTACGACTTACAAAGGTGACAAAGTGGATACAGTGCTAGACTTGGAGTCAGGAAAACAACAAAAATGTCATGATATTGTTCCTATTAAAATTACTATTTGTTGTATAACCTAGGTCAGGCCCCTTCTTCTTTCTGATCTTCAGTTTCATCTACAAAACAATGCCCATTATTCATGTCCCAAAGAGTCATTGTGGGCATTAAAATGGAAAAAAATGTATATATATATATATATATATATATATATATATGTATATATATATGTGCATATACGTATATATACATACAAAAGTTCTTTACAATTGCTAACCAAAGCATAAATGCAAGCTATTAGCTATTATTATTAACATTTCATGAATGAAACATTCTATTTTCTGGTGTCTAGCTATTTTGTCATACTTTATTCCCTATGAGATTTTTAAATAGTTTATTAGACTATAAAATATTTTCCCTCATTTAATTTAGTTTCTTGTTTCCCATCCCACCTTGAAGATGTAGCAACAAGCCCTGCCCTTCTCTGCATGCAAAAGTAAGAATCATCGCATCGTAGAACTGGAAGAGGTCTTTGAGGTCAAATACAACTTTGTCACTTTGCAGATGAGGAATTGAGGCCCAGATAGGTAAAGTATGTGGTCTATGACCACACATGGATAATGAAAAGAATAGTCAATATTTGAACTCAAGTTTTCTGATTCCAAGGTCTATATACCCTTTCAACTGAAGATGCCGTGCAACCTCCAGATACTGGCTGGTAATTTCCTTAATATGAAATAAGGCAGTTTCATGCAGTATAAGGGTGTCTGGATCTAAAACTCTGAGGTAACTGTTATCAGGAAACATATAGTCTCCATTCTTCAAGCTGCTTTGGCCCCTGACAAAAGAGAGCTTTTGGAGGTTAAGTAAGACTGAAAACTGACAGATGTTGGAAGGGGGATTGCTAGAATAGATCATAGAATTAGAGTTGAAAATGACCATTTGTATCATATACTCATATATCCTTTTTACAGATGAAGAAATAGAAGATGAGAGATTAACTAACCAGCCTAAGGTAATAAGTGGAAGAGAAAGGATTTTAAAGTAAATCTTTTTTACTTCAAATCAAGTTTATTTTCTTGTGTGCTTTGCTGACTTTCCAGTTCACATGAAAAACTGATAATATAACTGTACTAGTCACTTCCAAAATGAGAGTCTATGATACTATGCCTGACAATGGACATTTTCTTGGCTTCCCTAAATGATATCTCCTTGTTAAGTGGAATCTTTGCAAATTCTTTTTTTTCGAAAATTCTTAAAATATGTTTTTGTTAATTGACGTGTAAAAGCTTACAATGCTGGCTCCATAAATTGTTTCGTGGACAGGCTTGTTTGTTCACCAGCACATTACATAAGCAGTTCATAGGAGCCCCAGAGAGCTGTTACAAAATCCACAGTGATATAAAGTAAAACAATATCAAAGGATATCAGAATTCAGATCATTGTAATTACCAATCTTCACTACATAGGACTGATGAAGAAAAGATTCTTGCCTCCTCTCTTTAGAGAGGTGGGGGAATGCAGATGTGAAATAAGGCATGCACTGAGCTATACACTTAGTGAGTCAGATACAGTCAAGCTGTTTTGTTTTTATAAAAATTATACTTCATTGTTACAAAGGAAACATTTCTATGATGGCTAGAGGGATTAGGAAAATAATTAATATTATAAAAACAGCAATAATGAAGCATTAAAAAAACCACCAATGACAAAATAGTAAATACGATTTCCAGAACCACATGTTCCTGAAAACTCAAAGCTTCAAAATCAAATAGAGCTCTAAAATAACTCTAAAATAGAGCTTCTCGCAGAATCTAGAAAATGAAATGCATTTATCTGGACATTGATGTAGGAGCACAACCCAAGCCCTACTTCTACTGTTACATTATTCTATATATGTATTTTTAAGAGAATTCATTTAAGATAATGGATTTTGAACCTTCTGTTTTATAATAATTTACATCTGCAGTAATTACTCCCTTGAGTACAAGTAAAATGAGACAGACATTGCCTGGTGCCAGTAGGAGACGTGCTACTTTCTATTTGAGGAAGGACAGGTTTCTTCACTTATTAAATGTCATTAAATATGCTGTACCTTGAAGCTGGTAATTCTTTGTAACTCATGTACAGTAGCATAAAATGACGAATTCCCAGGCTGGCTATGCACACACAAAGGGGAAGGCAGAATTTGAAATTTCCAGATGCTTCATTCATTTAAGCAATTTTATTAGCTGACTTAATAGCTAAATGAGCCCAGTTAAATGACATCCATTAGCTGACTTCCATGTAGTGAGGTGAGGTGACTTGTCTGTGGTAAAATGACTAATGAGGGGTAAAGCCAATACTTGAACCCAGGGCTCCTGATCCAAAGTCCAGTTCTCACCATCCTGAAAAAATCGATTTTGGGATTCCTAAGAGAGGCTATAGGAGGGATCTTGGAATCCATAGCTATTCAGAATCAGGAGAGCTATTCCCAGGCCTGAGATTACCTGTAAGTAGTCATGCCTAAAGTCAAGGTAGCTCAGATAACCTCTGTGACTCTGATACTGATGCCTATTGATTGGACAATTTCACCTTGCCCTTTCTTTAATTCTTCCATTCCTAGGTTAAGAAAGGAGTTACTTGACTCATATGGAGCCTGGTATTACTGTAGAAGGGGAGCATGCCCATCACAGATTTCAAGACTTAACAGCAGAAAGACTTGGGTTCAAAATCCTACCCTTGAAGCTTACTGACTATGTCACTAACTCTGGCAGTTCAATTTATCTCTTTATGCCTCAAACAATTCCTTTATCTACTAAATTATATATACTTTGCCATCTTCTGTTGGTGTTGGAAGTTTCCTGGTAGATTAAATAACAGCTCTTTCCTAGATTCAAGTCTGAGAGGATGACAAAGCTCTCAATTCATTTTGCATGCATTTTAATGCACAAAGTAAAAGAAGAATTTTGTATTTTAGTTGGAGAGGCAGGTGTCAGCTCTTGATCCCTGGATGGAGCTTAAATTTCATTGTTTCAAGTAAATTCTCTGTCTAGAAAGAACTGAACACTACCCTGTCTCTCAGCTCAACACAAACACAAACATTTTGATGATGAAAGCCATCCAAAAATAAATGAGTTATCTGGGAATAAGGGAATGGGTCAAGGGAAAAAGAAATGCATGGATCCATTGTTACTAGAGGTATTTAAATGACGATACTAAAACTAATCACTTTTCCAGGCTGTTGTAGATAGATATGGCTTATCATGCTGCAGGTAAGGGTTTGGATAAGGTGATCTATGAAGCCCCTTTGGAACAAAGATTGAGAGATTCTATAGAGTAATGAAATTAAAAACAATTTCACCTCGTGGGTTGAGAGAAGCAAAAACTGTGTGATTAAATTCCTAAATATCCCCCCCAAAAAGAGACATTCAAAGGTAGAAGATTTAAAGTTTGAATGGAATTGAATTCCAATTCTGTCACTAGGTGTGTAATTTAAGCCATCTCATTTAAACATTTTGAACCTCAGTTTTCCTATCTGTGAAATAGTGATAATCCCTCTGCTACCTGCCTCATCATGTTGTTATGATTAAATGAGTATGTATGGAAACACTTTGTCCCTGTGAAGTACCATGGGAATGTAAGCTATTATTATTCTCCACAGACTAAAAATAAACCAACCTTTCTAGTCTTCCAGATGTCCTATTTCATCTTTGCTCATTTGCTTGTGAAATGTTGCTATAAAGAAAACAGTCTGTGGAGGCTAGATCAAGGAATGATGGCAGCCACTCAGAAATACAGCCTATCCTGGGTGAACAGAGTGGCTATCTTCATTCTGTTAGCAGTGACCTAGCCTGAACAAGCTGTAATCTCCCTTCAGATTTTAATCAAGGTCAAGCCCCATCTCAATTTTCTAACAAAGGCACCATCAGTGGTGAAGGCAGGAGGCTTAGTCACTCATCATCACCAAGCATTCATTAAGAACCCAGATAGGCACAGCTCTATGCTGGCCATCACTGTCAGGGAACTGATGGAAGATTAGGCTGATTTGGTGCCACAAATCATTCTAGTCACATAGAGGAAGGAAGTAGAACCTCAGAGAAGAAGGTATTTGGACAGAGCCGGCTCTACTTGTTTCTTTCGTCGCCAATTCTCTCTTGCATGGAATAGTGGAATGGATACTAATTGTGGAATTCTGATATCAAGGTTCAAGTCGGAGCTTTCATATATACCTGTCTTCCTCCTATCTGCCAAGACCTAATACTCTGGCTCCCAAAATTGCCTAGTATTTATCCTGTCTATTTTTATGTGAATAACATCCTCCCAAAGAGAATGTAAGCTCCTTTAAGACAGGATTGTTTCCTCTTCATATCCCCAGCCCCTAGCACAGTGCTCACGATAAGATGAATAAGTAAATACTTTTTTTTTTTTAAGCAATCTGGGTTAAGTAACTTGCTCAAGGTTACACGGCCAGGTGTTTCTGGGTGGGTGCTAAGTGTCTGAGCCCGGGATTCGATCTCCAGGTCGTCCCAACACTGGAGCCGGTGCTCTTACTCGCTGAGCCACCTGGCCGCCCCTACGTAAATACTTTTTGACTGGATGTGGCTAGCATTGTGACCTTGTGCAAGAAATTTGGTCTCTCTGAGGTTCAGTTTCTTTATCTATACCACTGGAAGATTAAAACTTGTACTATCTATCCCACAGGATATTTGTGAATACAGCTCTTATAAGCTCAGTGTTGCTCATGTAAGTGTAAGCTTAACTCATGAATTATTATAACAGGGGATTATGAAGAGCAAGGTGGAGTAGGGCTTATCTGCAAAGCTCTCCAACCCCAGGACCTTGGCAGGGAAGGGAAATAAATATTTGAGTATTAACTACTATGTACCAGGCACTATAAAGGCTGTTTACAAATAGTATCTCAATTGGTCCTCACAATTACCCTGCAAGGTAGATACTATTAGCATCCCCATATTACTAATGAGGAAACTGAGGCAGATATCTAAGTAACTTGTTCAGGGACATAGAACAAACAAGTGTCCAAGACCAGATTTGAACTCAGGTCTTCCTGACTCCAGGTTCAGTGTTCAATGAACTACTCTAAAGGAAATTATTCATGACATAGAATAACTTCAGCTGAATCTAAGATAAGAAAAGAGAACACTCCAACAAATAAAATTATACTAGAGCACTTATATGCATTGAAATCCTACCTAGTATCCCCACATCTTTAGCCTCCTCTTGATGCCAGAGGCAGGCAGCACAAGCAATCCCACAGGCTTTGGTTTTAGCAAGCAGACCTAGTTCCACCATGACAACAACTCAGCCTGAACCTTCCCAAATGCCCTCAAGAAATGGTCCAGCAATGCAAAAGAAAGGTAGAACAACTAGAAGGAGGTCCGGCAAAAATGTAGGCAGAACAGTCACTAAAAGGGAAAGGGTTTCAGGGCCTAAAGGATGAAAGACTGAAAACCCTGTTGGGATCAGTTTTCTCCTCACAAAATTTACTCATTGTAGGAATCAGAGCCAAATCCAGGTAGCCCTCGTCACTTTCTAACATAAGTAGAGAACTATGGAAAAGAGAAAAAGGGGAGAGTGAAAAAGTGCGATCAGAAGTAAGCAACTATCTAGATTCAAGAAAAAAAAATGGAGTCCAGAAGTCCAAAGAAGAAAGTCTGAGAATAAGCCTGATTCACAAACACATCAACCATCAGGAAGGTTCCTACAGGCATAAGAATGAATGAATAAAAACTCAAAAGGGTCAGAAAATAGTGAACATATATTATAAAGGAAAATGAAAATTTTTGTCTCAAAAATTATATGAAATATCTAGAAATAATATAACAATATTTTTGTTGTTCTTTGGTCATGTTAGTCATACCTGATTCTTCATGACCTGATTTGAGCTTTCCTTGGCAAAGATACTGGAATGGTTTATCATTTCTTTCTCCAGCACATTTTAAAGATGAGTAAGTTGAGGCAGAATTAAATGACTTATACAAGGTCACACAACTAATAAGTGTTTGAGGTCAGATTTGAATTCAGGTCTTCCTGACACCTGGCCTGGTATCTATCCACTGTAATAATAGAAACAAACTTTAAAATAGTTCAAAAGAAAAATGAAGGCTTTAAAAGAAAACATCAAAAATAATTGTCTGAAATCAGAATATCATACTGAAGGAATTAATGTAAGAAAATTTTCCAAAAACCTTTAAATTTATCATTTTTTATATTTGTATCTCCATCACTTAACTGAATATAATAAGGGTTTAGTAAATGCTTTTCATTGATTAATGCATTTTTCAAACAAGAAAATACTAGTAAATTTTATCTTTGCTTGGATCCAAAAGGAAAGCCAAAGTAAAATTTATGTTGTATTATTGAAGTTTTAACATTTAATCATTATGGATATTAGACTTAAAACTTCAATAACAAAACATAATTCTTAGAAAGGACCAGGATAAAGACCTTTATCCAGTTCAAATACCCAGTATTACTTCAGAGTAAGAAACAATAAAAGAAAAGAATGGAATGATGTATTCCAAAAAGATAAGGAGCTCAAGCTACCACCCACAATAACATAACCTGAAAAATTGATCCAATATTCAAGAAAAAAAGAGCCATTCCTGCACAAAAACAGTTATTCAGGACATTCAACTTTAAAACACTCCCCGCAAAAGAGATCAAATGAATAATAAATAATGTCCATGTTCAAGAGAAGACTAAAGAATTAAATAAATTTTCTTATATTTATAGGTTATTTTGAAAATTAAAATTGAGGTAGATAAAAGAAAGAACAAAAAGGGATTGTTAAGGGACAAAAAAAATGAACTAAAGGGCTACAAATTAAGGGAATATAATGAATCAGAAGATAACTTGTTGTATCCTTTATTCTTCTAAGAGAATTGTGGTATTTTGGTGGAATGGATAATGCAGTGTGAAGCTGCACAAATGGGGAACAGGGAGATAAAAAATAGAGTTAGGAGATGTAGTGAAATCTAGTTGAAATACACAAACAAAGGAAGGATAAGCAAAGAAATGTGTAAAAAGCAATGTAACTAGAGAGAATGATATACAGAAGGACATAAGATGGAGGAAAATTAACAATTAGAAATCATAATTGTGAATGTGAATGAGATGAATTCAGCCATAAAAGGAAAGTAATTAGCATAATGGATTAGAATGCAGAATCCAATAATATGCTGTTTACAAGAAACACACTTGAAACAGAGACACATATAGAGTTAAAAGTAAGTGGCTGGAACAGAATCTATTAAGCTGAAGTTAAAAAAAAGCAGGAATGGCAATCATGATCTCAGACATAGCAAAGGCAAAATTAGACCTAATTAAAAGAGATAAAGAGGGAAATTTCATCATGCTAAAAGGCTCCATAGAAAATGAAGCAATGTCAATACTAAACATATATACAACAGACATCATAAGATCTAAATTGTTAATGGCAAATTTAAGTAAGTTGCTAGAGAAAATAGACAGTAAAACTCTACTAATGAGGGAACTCTACTTTCTCCTCAGAGTTGGGTGAATCTAACCATAATAATAAATAAGAAAGCAGTTAAGGAGGTAAAATAATTTTAGAAAAGTTAATTAGACATCTTGAGAAATTAAATAGCAAGAGAAATTACTTTTAATAAAGGGACATGGAAGTATAGATTAAAAATTAATTGGAAATTAAATAATCTAATCCTAAAGAATGAATGGGTTCGGGGTGGCTGGGTGGCTCAGTGAGTGGAGCACTGGCCCCAGAGTCAGGAGGACCTGAGTTCGGGTCCGGCTTCTGATATTTAACACACACATATTTAAAAAAAAAACCTAGCCATGTGACCTTGGAAAGTTACTTGACCCCACTTGCCCTCCAAAAAGCACACACACAAAAAAGAATGAATGGGTTAAAGAACACATCAAAGAAACAATCAAAACGTTTATTAAAGATAATGACAATAATGAGACAACATGCCAAAATTTGTGGGATGCAGTCAAACAGTACTTAGGGGAATATTTAAATCTCTAAATATATAAATTAATAAAAGAAAGAGTATAGTAGTGAATTGGGTATACAACTAAAAAAATAGAAAAAAAAAATGAACTAAAAATCCCCAATAACACACCAGAATTGAAATCTTAAAAATAAAGTGAGAAATTAATTACTTTAAAGTTAAAAAACCTAATAAGTAAAACCAGAAGCTGGTTTTATTAAAAACAATAATTGGATAAACTATTGGTAAATTTGATTTAAAAAAGAAAAAGAATAAATTAGTAGTATCAAAAATGAAAACATTAAATACACCACTAATTAAGACAAAAATTAAAGCAATTATTTGGTGTTATTTTACACAATTCTATGCCAGTAATAATCATGATCTAAGTGAAATGGATAAATATTTATAAGACTATAAATTACTCAGATTAAAAGAAGAGGAAACAGAATACTTAAATAACCTTATCTTAGAAAAAGGAATTTTAAAAGCCATCAATAAGTTCTCTAAGAAAAAATCCCTAGGACCAGATGGATTTACAAGTGAATTCTACCAAACATTTAAAGAACAATTAGCTCTAATACTCTAGAAACTATTTGAAGAAATAGGTAAAGGAGTTCTACCAAATACATTTTATGGCACAAATATGGTTTTGATACCTAAATCAGGGAGAGAAGAAACAGAAAAATAAATCTTAGGCTAATTTTCTAGTGAATATTGATGCAAAAAATTTAAATAAAATACTAGCACAGAGATTACAGCAATATAGCCTGAAGATTACACACTATGGTGAGATGGAATTTATACCAGGAATGCATGGTTGGCTGAATATTGGAAAAACTATCAGCATAATTAACATCATCAATAGATGCAGAAAAAGCTTTTGACAAAACAAAACATCCATTACTATTAAAAATATCAGAAAGCATAGAAATAAATAGAGCCTTTCTTAAAATGATAAGTAGTATCCATCCAAAACCAAGAACAAGCATTATTTGATTGGGGATAAGATAGGAGACTTTCCAAATAAGATCATGGGTTAAACAAGGATGTCCATTACCACCACTATTATTCAACATTTCACAGAAATGTTATCAATAGAAATATGACAAGAAAAATTAAAAGAATAAAAATATATAATAAGAATACAATCCTATCATTCTTTGTACATAATATATAGCATACTTAGAGAATATTTGAGAATCAACTAAAAACACTAATTGAAACAACTAACAACTTCAGTAAAATTGCAAGACATAAAATAAGCTCATATGATTTCATTAAAATTTCCATATACTACCAACAAAACTCAGCAGCAAGAAATGAAAGGAGAAATTCGATTTAAAATAATTGCAGACAATGCAAAATACTTGGGGTCTACTTGTCAAGACAAAGTCAGAGACTATATGGAAACAATTACAAAATACACTTTTGAGAGAAAGGGGGGGGAGGAAAGGAGGAGGAGGAGAGAGAGAGAGAGAGAGAGAGAGAGAGAGAGAGAGAGAGAGAGAGAGAGAGAGAGATGTCTAAACAATAGGAGAAATATTAATTTCTCAAGGATAGACCAAGCCAATAGACAATTTGCATAGTCTGTGTCACTCCAGTTACTGTAGAGATTTTAAAAAAACAACAAAATTCATCTGGAAGAATAAAAAGTCAAGAATATCAAGGAAATAGATGAAAAAAACTGTGAAGGAAAGGCACCTAGAAGTTCCATATTTCAAACTATATTACACAGTAGTGATCATCAAAACAATCTGGTACTGCCTAAGAAATAAAGATGTGGAATAAATTACCTATGAAATATATAATAGTAAATTACCATAGTAATCTAGTATTTGACAAACCCAAATATCCAAGCTTTAGGGGCAAAAATTCATCACTTGAAAAAATTACTGGAAAACATGGAAATTCATTTGGCAGACACTAGGCATAAACCAACATCTCACATCATAAGCCAAAATCAGGTCAAAATGTAGAAATGATTTAGACATAAAAGGTGATAACAAAAGTAAATTAGAGGAACATGGAAAATCATACCTGTTATATCCAAGCTTAAGGGGAAAGTTTATGACCAAACAAGTGTTAGAGAGGATCACGGCAAGTAAAATGAACAATTTTGGTTACATGAAATCAAAAACTTTTTGCACAAACAAAACCAGTGCAGCCAAAATTAGAAGGAAATTAGGAAACTGAAAAAAAAACCTTTACATTATTTCTGATAAAGGCCCCATTTCCCAAATATATAAATATCTGGGCCAAATTAATAAAAATGAGTCACTCACCAATTGATAAATTGTCAAAGATATGAACAAGCAGTTTTCAGAAGAAAAAAATCAAAATTGTCAATAGCCACATAAAAATGCTGCAAATCACTATTGGTTAAAGAAATGTATATTAAAACAACTCTGAGGTACCATGTCACACCTGTCACATTGGCTAACATGACAGGAAAGGAAAATGATAAGCGCTGAAGGGGATGTGGAAAAATAGGCACACTAATGCATTGTTAGTAGAACTGTAAGGTCCAACCATTCTGGAGAACGATTTGGAGCTATGCCCAAAGAGGTATAACACTGTGCATACCCTTTAACCCAGCAAAGTCACTACTAGGTCTGTAGCCCAAGGAGATCAAATGTAAAAAGGAAAAAAACTTATAGGTATACCCCCCAAATTACTTATACATTGTATTATGTATACAAATATTTTGTAATAGCAAAGAATTAGAAATTGAGGGGGTGCTTATCAATTACCTAATGGCTGAAAAAGTTGTAGTATATAATTTTAATGAAATACTATTTTGTATTTTATGAGGAGTATGGTTTCAAAAAAAAAATATCAGAAGATATATAAGCTCATACAAAATGACATGAGCAGAGCCAGGAAAACACTGTACACTACAATAGCAATGCTATAGTGATGATCATAATCAAAAATAAGAAAAGGGAAAGATTTAGCTATTCTGAACAATATAATGATCCAAGATAATTCCAAAGGACCCATGATGGAAAATGCTTTCCACCTCCAAAGAGAGAACTAATGAGCTCTGAGTGCAGATTGAAGCATACTTTTTTAAAACTTTCCCAATTTTTCTTGTTTAAAAAACATGATTAATTTGGACATATGTTTTACATAATTCACATGTATAATTAATGGCCTATTGTCATATAATAGATACCTTTCAATTGGTGAAGGAGGGATAGGAAAAAAGGAGAGAATTTAAAACTCTTTTTAAATGAATGTTAAAAATAAAAAAAAACAAAATAAGAAAGAACAATATAGCTAATGAATGATGTGCAAAAAACTTTACATAAAACAATGGCAAAAATACAGAATGTATATCAGAGATGAAAGGATGATTCAGTATTAAAAACACAATCAACATAGTTATATTATAAACAAAAAAAAACCCAAACCACATAATTCTATCAATAGATATATACAAAGTCTTTAGCACCCTACATTGCTCAGTTTTACCAAACTTCTACAAGGTATAGGAATGGAAGGACCATTTTTAATACTATAAGTACATATATATTTATATGAAACTAAGAATATATATTAATATATAGGTAGTATAATGTATTGATGCATATATCTCAAACATCCTTTGGAATGGGACTCATCAGAAACAGTCTCAAATATGTAAGTGCAAAGTAAGGATGCCTCCTTTCTTTACCATTATTTGATGTAGTTCTAGAAATGCCAAAATCAGTCCTAGTTGCAAATAATAGACCAGCTAGTGGGTGCATCATACTTTAGTGGCTAACATGATAGTATTGATATAAGGAAACTTAAGGTGGAAATCTACTCCTGCCATTTATTGTGTGACTATATTCAAATCACTTGGAATCTCTCAGCTTGCTCCTTTTTTATAAGTTAATGGTAACACAAGTAATTTCCTCAAATTGTGTGTGTGTGTGTATAGCATTTGGCAAACCTTAGAGTGCTATATAAATACTAGCTAAAACTATCATTATTTTAGAAAAATGCACAGAATCAGAAAAGAAACTAATTTAGACAAATATTGACTTCCATAAAGTGAGAGGTTACAAAATGACATTTCTATATAGCAATAACAAAATCTAGGAGAAATAGCAGGAAGAGAAATCCCATTCCAAATTACCATGGTAGGCATAACACAATGAAAAGTCAGTAATACACACACACACACACACACACACACACACACACACAAGAAAATCATTATTTAAAGAAACACAAAATACATTAATTAGATAACCATTGATCATGCTTGAATCATGGCAATATTATACAAACAGTAGTTAAACTTAAATTAATGTGTAGTTTTATTGCTATACCAATCAAATTACCATGCAGTTACTTTATAGAGCTAGAAGAAATAACAAAATTAGTTTAGGGAAGCATAACATACTCATCTCAAGCAAGACAATGGAAAAAAAAAAGTATTAACAAACAGCACTTGAGACCTGAAATTATGCTATAATGCAGTAATCATCAAAAACTAGTTGGTGCTACTTAAAAACAAAGGAACTGAACAGTGGAAAAGACTAGGAACGGAAAAATCAATCTCAATAAAACTCACTAGGCTCAATTTGTTCCAAAACATATTCTACTTGGGGGAAAAATACCCCCCATGTCTGATAAGAACTGCCGAAAAAACTAGCAAACAGTTTGACAAAAATAAAGTTTGAACCAACAATTTTAGAGGATACATGACGATTTTTTAATCAATTCTCAATTTAAATATTTTTATAGGAAAAATATGAATGGGGATTTTGTTAACAAATGAGCCTCTAAATCTGAGGTAGGTGCTGATGTTAGGAGGAGGTACTCCACTAGGTAGAGGGAGAAAGAGAATGTTCTACTTTTAAATTCACTTTGGTGTTGGGGAACTGTTGCTAGAAGATGAGGATTGTTCACCAGCAATCTTCTGCAAATCCAGAGGTTAAAAGGGAACTATTGAACAAGGAAGAAGTCACAAGCAGAGTTTATTTGGCACAGATATGGACAAAGGAAGCTTAAAACTACACAAAGACTTTTGGAATACCCTGTAATATTTGAAAACTGATCAGCATCCTGGCTATTGATGTTGAACATATATTATCTCATGTAATCTCCTTCTGTTACATTGCTGTAATATTTTAATGGATCTTTGATTTGATCAAAGTGGGTACAGAAGACAGTGAGCCAGGTCACAACACATCTCTCCTCATCCATCCTGTGCTATACATTTGGGCGACAGAAAGTGCAATAGGAACTGCATGTATCAAGCTTCCAGCAAGAAAAACTCATCTACCAGTGTAGATTGACACTTCCTTTCCAAGTTCTACTCTAAATACTTCAAGAAGTATTTAAGTGGCTTGCCCAGGGTCACACAGACAGTAACAGAGGCAGAATTTGAACCCTGGTTTTTCTGAATTTGATGTCATCACTCTGTACACTTGCAACCTACAACAACATAATGTGAAATTAAAATCACAAGTAAATAAGAACAAATAAAAGGTTGATCTTTAGTGGGCATCAATGTCTTTACCTTTTCTAAAAGTTATATGTTCTATTTTATTATTAAAATAACAAATCAGGCAGCTAGATGGTACACTGGATAGAGCACTGGGCCTAGATTCAAGAAGACAAATTCAAATCTGACCTCAGATACTTACTGTGTGACCTTGGACAAGTCACTTAACCCTGTTGTCTCAGTTTCCTCATCTCTGAAATGAGTATCTTTGCCAAGAAAACCCCAGATGGGATCATAAAGAGTTGGATGTGACTGAAATGACCAACCAACAACAAGAAAAATAACAAATATCAATAAATCCGAACACTTCAACAAAGGGAGAGTATAACTGTATATGAAACTTTGAACTTCTGCTATATAGCTTGTTTTGTTTAAAATAACAGTACTTTAGATTGAACAAAATTTACCATTTTTCTTTCACAACTCTTTTTTTATTTTTCCTTTAGCATCTTTGTCATAGTCTTCATTTAGCTAAGCCCAACATGAGGATATGATTACCATTTATGGAACAAAGAATTAGTTCCATATTTTACTGTTCCTGGATGAAGTGGAGAATAGAGGAGGTGGAGGAGAAAAAAGGAAGGGAGAAGAGGGGGAAAGATAGGAAGTGAAGAGAAAGGAGCGGAGGGGATATCAGGGAAGGAAGGTCTTTCTGGGCCATCAGGTTCTTGCAGTCATCTTAGAACAAGGAATTCTGATAGGATATCATTAAGCAATAAGAAACAATATGAGGAATTCAGAGAAATATGGGAAGATTTATAGAAACTGATATGGAGTCAAATCACCAGAAATTAGAACAATCCAAATGAAATTAACACTAAGTAATAATTTTTAAAAATGAAAGTCTTAGAGAAGAGGCCATAAAACATGCCTCATTCCTCACAGAAAGGTGGTGGGGGGCTATGAGGACAGACTTTCATATAAGGACACAGAAAGTTTCTGCATTTGATACTTTTATCTAGTTGTCATTCTATTTTATTTTATTTCTTTATTCTCTATGTCCACTCCTTCCAGATTATTATAGTCTGGAAGGGAGAGGCACAAGAAATAATCATGATACAATGATAAAAAAGGATCAATAAAACATTTTCCTTCATAGAAAAATAGAAGGAACAATGAGCCAGAGAAGGGAGAAATATTCTAAGTGTACCTAAGCCTTTTGTTTCATGTAAGAGCCTTGGATACAAAAGTTATGCATTTACCACTTTAAGGTTAAGATAGGATGTGAGTTCAAATCCAACTTCAGACCTTAAGCATGTCACTTAACTAACCTCTTTCTCAGTTTCCTCAACTGTAAAATGGGAATAAGAACACCTACTTCCCAGGTTGTTATGAAGAGCCATAAGATAATATTTGTACAGTACAATAATGTCTGACACAGAGTAAGTGCTAAATAATTGCTTGTTTCCTTTCTCCTGTGAAGCAGATAGCATAGGTATAGTTCTTATTTAATAGATAAGGAAATAGTAACTCAGAGATCAAGCAACTAACCAATTGTCCTATCTTTTCAAGTTCTCAGCTGGCATATAGTTATTAATTTTTTTATTTGACTTTGATGTACCCCATCCTTCCATAGCCTAAGCATGACCAGGGAGCTCTCTTTGACCATTTCTCTTTCTTTCCTTCTAGGAAGGGGTCAAAGAAGGAACCTGAGAACCAATACCTCAGTTTACTGCTGAAGAAGCAAAGGCCAAGAATAACTAAGTAACTTACTCAGGATCACATGGGGAAGGATGGAAGAAGCCAGGATCCAAACCCATGTCCTTTGCCTGGGAGGATATGGGCTCTCTACTATTGTTTCCACTGCAAACTTCTGCCTGCCTAACTTTTACTACTTATCTTCTTTTCAAGAGGGTGATATTATTCAGTCTTTTTTCATCCTGGTAATGTTACCCACTTCTCAGGAAGGCTTAGGATTTTACCTCTCAAAAAGATTGAAAGACCTTTGGCAAGACAATAATAGGTATCATAAACCTAACATCATATGTAAACTGGGTCTGGTCAATCACTTTCTTGACCAAGAGCAAGTACTCTTTTCCTACACTTATCCTCCTGGGTACCATTTCCTCTTCCTGTCAAAGCTGTGGATCTCTTTTCAGTTGGATGCTCTCTGATTTGATATAGTGGCAGGTGCATGGGTGACAAGTCAGAAGACATGCATTCTACTCCTAGCTCTATTGTAGACTAATAAAACCTAGGACAAATCACTCAGCCTCTCCAAGTCTCATAAATCATGTTGGACATGGTTTTAACCAGTGAAATATATACATTTATCCATTTGAGAGATGTACCTTGAAGATTAAAGTTTTAGAATCCTTGTATCTTAGAACTGGCCAGTCACCAGGCCTTCCTCCAGCAGATCACCTTCCATTTCTTTGGTATATACTTACTTATAAATATGCTGCCCCAACAACTCCTCCCCACCCCCCACAATGGAATGCAAACTCCTTGAGAAAAAAGGAAGCAAGCATTTATAAAGCACTTACTGTGTGCCAAACACTATTAACAAGTATTATTGTTCTATTTAACAAGTATGGTCTCATTTGATCCTCACAAGTCTAGGAGGTAGGTACTATTATTATTTGTCCCTGTTTTACAATGGAAGAAACTGAAAGACACTAATTAAGTGACTTGCCCAGGATCACTGAGCTACTAAGTGTTTGAGGCTAGATTTAAATTCACCTTCCTGATTTATTGCTTTTATTCAATAGTCCCAGTGCCTAGTAAACTGCCTACAATAAGTGCTTGTTGATTTGATGGAGGGAACTTTGGACCATGTTGGTCTAACCCAAAGGTGCTGTTGTATGACTTAGGAAACTTTCACATGGACAGTCATACTTTTACCATGAAATCATTCACATTAAAATATAAAGATTGCATTTGTATGTAGGGATTATCAGGAATAAAAGACTTTCCCAAGCATTATCTCATTTGATCCCCCCAACAACTATATGAGTAGGAGGAGTATTATATCTGTTTAAGGAACCAGAAAATTGAACATCAAAGTATCTCTGTGATGTCCCTAAAATCAAAATCGGCAGAGTTTAGACTTGACTATATCTCCTGACTCCAGGTCTTATGCTTTTTCTACTACACCAACATGTCTTTTAAAGGGAGATGTTGCTAATAGTTGAGTATAATAAAGGACTAGCTATTTATCATCAAGTCTAAATGAATCATAGAATGCTAGCGCTAGAAGGGACCTTAGAGAATATCTCATGCAGCCCTCTCATTGGACAGATGAAAATATGAAGGATTAGTTGATTTGTCCAAGATGAGGTACAAAGTGGCTGATTCCACAAATAATTACTATGTCCTTTTTCATTCAAAGATTGTGTTACAGATTGGCTACAATTGCAATGCCAATCTCAAATCATAGAATCTAGAATTTGGAACAGAAACAAAACCAGCTCTGTATCATTGATAATGAGTGGCCATCCTTTCTCTACTAGGAGGTTTCGAGTGAAGGAGAATCCACTTTTTGTTATGCTGTATGTTAACCCATTCTAATTTTGGATAGCTCTGTTTGAATTTTTTTTTCCTTAAATTTAAGCATAAATCTTCTTCTCTGAGAGTTTCACCACTGGACCTTGTTCTGACCTCTGAGGTCAAGCAAAGTAAGTTTAGTCCCTCTTTCCCATTATATCCATTCAAATGCTTGAAGGCAGCAATGCATCCCTAGATTCTCTTCTTCTCCAAGCTAAAATTCAAGGTTTTTAAAACTAATTCTTGTATAGAATGATCTCCATTCTTACCATCCTAGTCACCTCCTTTTGGACATAAGTTTGGTTCTTTCTCTCCTTAAAAGGAACACAATATTACTCTCTCTCTCTCTCTCCCTCTCTCTCTCTCTCACACACACACACACACACACACACACATCTCAATACTATTAGCTATCTTGTTGATTCTGTCTGTAACTCTATATCTTTTGTACCTGTAAAAATATAATTCATTTAACAAATATTTTTAAATGCTTAATATGTGTGTTAGGGCACTGCATGTATACTGCAGTGGATATAGCACTGGGTCTGGAGTCAGGATGACCTGAGTTCAAATCCAGCCTTGGACATTTGCAAGCTGTGTGACCCTAGGCAAATCGCTTAATTCTGCCTCAGTTTCCTCATATGTAAGAAGAGCTGAAGAAAGAAATGATAAATCACTCTAGTATCTTTGCCAACAAAACTCCATATGGAGTAACAAAGAGTCAGACACAATTGAAATGAATGAATGACAATAACAACAAATACTACATGTCAGATACAATGAAGGTGCTAGAGGTATGACAACTTCAATAAATTAATAGTGGCTGACATTGAAGAGCTTACTTTCTAACTAGTTGGAAAATAGTTTGTAAATAGATCATATTTTTGCTAAAAATATACAAACAGTTTATATTCAATTTTTCATTTGAGCCTCATAAAAAAATATGAAGTAGGTATACTCATTGAACAGACAGAAGAACTGAGGTCCAGAAGTCTTCTGTTTCTTTCTAAATAATACACACCTGTTCAGTTGCAGAACCAGGATCTGATGCTAGGTTTCCTAATATAGGGGGAAGCTTGGTTGTACAGTGGATGGAGCGCTGGGCCTGGAATCAAGAAGATATGAGTTCAAATACATCCAAACACACTTATGATCTGTGTGTCCCTGGGCAAGTCACTTAACCCTGTTCGCCTTTGTTCTTCATCTATAAAGTCAACTGGAAAAGGAAATGCCAAACCACTCTAGTATCTTTGCCAAGAAAACCCCAAATGGGGTCACTAAGAGAACAACTATTCCTAATAGACACTTATCACTATACCTCTGCCGAATCCAATTGAAACAATTATTTTAAGCAATAGAGCAGTGTGAGCATATATATATAATTTGAAGATATAGAGCTGACCAATATCTTAGAGATCATCTCGTCTAATCCCTTCATTTTATTGATGGGAAATGGAGATCTAGAAACAGGAGATGATTTGATTAAAGTCAAATGGGTAGTCATTAGCAAAAGTAGGATTTGAACCCAGATCACTTCACTCCAAATCCACTGCACCATGCTCAGTGTGTATGCTATTTCTTTATGTCAACATGCATTCCCATAAGGGTACTTGCCACAAACAACAAGAACTAGAAAAATTCCTTCAGGCACTCTCTTAGCATAGACCATCAATCAAACCACACTTAGCATTCTGAGAATGGACCCTCACAGCCATGATCAATAGTAATAAGCATCATAAATGTCAATATGCTGAAGGCCTCCTCTTCCAGGAATAGCACAATACAGGGACTGTTTTGTTCCATAAATGGTAATTACATTCTCAGGTTGTTTTTAGCTAAATAAATAATGTGACAAAGATGCTGGAGGAAAAAAATGAAGTATATAAAAAGGTATATTGTGCTCAACTTAAAGCACAGTTATTTTAAATAAAGTAAGATGTATGTATAACAGAAGTTCTAAGTTTCATATGCTATCCTACTTTCTCTTTATATAATAAAATGTTCAGATTTGTTATTTTCATAACAGAATAAAAATATAACCTTAAAAAAGGTAAATGTGTTGACAGAATCTCACCAAAGACCAACTTCTTTTGGTGTAAACTTAAAGCAATTTTGAATTCACATTATATGCTCTTGTATGTTAAGACTATTGTCTGATGGATAGAGAGCTGGCATCAAAGCCAAGAAGACCTCTGTTCAAGGTCTCCCTCTGCTTGGGCAGATATTTTAACCCCTCCGTGTTTTGGCAACTATCAGGTTATAACTTAAAAAGAAAGTGCCAGCCTGCACTAGTTAGGGGAGTTTCCTGACCAGGACTTCTTTATACCAATCAAATCCTACATCCAGGCTCTATACTGCTTTCTGACCCTGGCCCTTTCACTATGTTACAGTAAAAAAGATGAATGTAGCAGAGGCATAAAATTAATATACAGCCTGTGTGTGCCATTGAAGCCCTTGTAATTTCAAGAAAATATGAGGAACATCCCCAGCATACAGAGTTAAGCCTCCTGGACTTATAGCAGTACATGAATAAGTGTTGCCCAGGATGGGCAGGCAGAGATAGGCTGTGGGCTGGCTCATTCTCAGCTGTATCCACTTTGATCAAATTACAGATTTATTGAAATACTGGAGTAAGGGAATAGAAAGAGATTAAATGAGATGATTTATGTGCAGCATCAGTAGCCAACACTAGTCAGTTTTCAAAGTCCTATTTTATATTCTGTCCCAAAACTCTTAGTTCAGTTTTAAGCTTGAATTAGCTTTTGAATAGCCTAAAATTGTATGAAAACTTCTGGGACATCCTGTAAGTTAAGAGGGGCAACATTTTGTAATGGAAATCTGACTATAGAGCTAGTAACAACTGGGTTCAAGTCTTGCTTCTGACACATATTGGCAACCTTCTAAGAAAATATGTAGCAGAGAATGCACCAACCTGTATTGGCTAAGGGAGTTTCTCACTGGAAGCTCCCTACACCAGTGAAATCACAGGACCAGCTCTTACCTTTAATATCTGTACATAACTATGCAACCATTAAGGTGTTATGCCAACATCAGCTATATAAAGACTATTGAACCAGGAATCAAGTGTTCCAAGTCCCGGTTCCAGCTTGCATCTTACTAGCTCTGGGACATTTGGCAAGGTATGGCACTTTGCCACCCTAATGGCCTCATCTCACAGGGTTGGTTTTGGTAAATTTAAGGTAATATGTGAAAATTTCTTCGAAAATATCAATCTTTCACACTTATAATTTATTTACAAATTAAGGAGCTGACTTGGTGTCAAGTTGATATTACTTGACCTCCAGAGTGTCATCAAACTCTGATATTCTAAAACAGCACCACGGAGTCGAAAGAATATTAAATTTGAAATCAGTACTGAGGACTTATCATTGATTGTTCATTATTTTGTTGAATATTTAAACATGTTTCTTAATCTGCCTAGTAGAGAAAGAGATACAACAATGCATTTGATAATTGGCATGTGTGTAAGCAGATACACATATGTGCACACACTTATCCTGATACAGCTTATTTAAGCCTAGTTTGTTTAGCTAGGATTAATTTTATTTGAACTTTAGAGATTGTTAAAGAAGAAAATATTCCTTAATTCCTACATTGCAATATGTCTAAAACTGAACTCTTTATCTTTCCCCCTAAATCCTCCTCCCTTCCAAACTTCCCAAAGCTACTGAAAGCACCGCATCCTCCCAGTCTTCCAAGATCACAACCTAGGTGTCATCCTGGATTTCTCACTATCTCTCATCCCCTGTATTCAACCTGCTGCCAACGTCTGTCAGTTTCACTTTCACATCTATTAAAGGTATCCTCTTCTCTCCTCTGATACAGCTACCACTCTTCTGGTGCAGGCCCTGAACAGCCCATGCTTAGACTATTGCATTAGCTTGCTGGTGGGTCTACCTGTCTCAAATCTCCTCTCTGATTCATCCTTCATTTAGCTACCAAAGTGATTTTCCTAAAGCACAGGCCTGATCATGTCACGCCCACACCATACACCTTGCCCATTCAATAATCTCCAGTGGTTCCATGTCCACTCCAGGATTAAATAAAGTTCTATGTTCAAAGCCCTTCATTACCCAACCCCCCAACCCACTACCTTTCTGATTTTATACTGTATGCTCCACCATATACTCTTCTATCTGGTGACACTGGCCTTGCTGTTCCATTAAACAAGACATTCCATCTCTCAACTCTGGCCATTTTCTCTGTCTATCCCCATGCCTGGGATGCTCTCTCTCTGCCTTTTGGCTTCCCTGGCTTCCTTTGAGTCCCAGCTAAAATCTTGCTGAAAAACTTTCTCAATTCAGCTTAATTCTGATACCTTCCCTTTTCTAATCATTTCCTACTTATGCTGTAGACAGCTTATTTGTACACATTTGTTTGCTTGTTACTTCCCCCATTAGACTGTGAGCTCTTTGAGGATAGGGACTGTCTTCTGTCTCTTTTTGTATTCTCAATATCAAGCACACTGCCTGACATATAATAGGCCCATAATAAATGTTTATTGACTTGATTGATTGCCAGAGTTAGGGAAAATCTCCACATTGAGACAAAAAGTCATGAAGGGAGGAAAGATTATGAACAATGATGAAAATTTAAAAGAAAAAAGATTAATAGGGAAAACAACTTCCTAACAATTAGAAATATTTAAAAGTGGAATGGACTGCCTTAGGAGGCAGTGGGTGCCTGCCTTACTAGACAAGTATAAACATTGGCAGTTGAACTGTTTGTCAGGGCTATAGTACAGGGGATTCGAATTCAGGTATGGGTTAGACTAAATGGTCTTTGATGTCCCTCCCAAATCTCAGGTTCTGTGATCCTATGGATTTATCTTTCCTCCTTCAAACCTCACAAAATCTCTTTACCTCTTATGCATCTTTGTTCTATATTGTGTCATAGTTATGCATGCGCACACACACACACACACACACTGCATGTCTCTCTATTAGACTATAAACTCTGTTTTATACTTTTATCTTCCCTCAGAACTTAGGTAAGTGCTCTGCCTCTAGAAGTCTCTTAAAGTGTCTGTCAAATACTTATTAAATTATTAATGAATATTTTGTTGGGGCTGGAGCATCTCCTCTGTTTCAATGGAAAAGAAATTTCAGAGAGATGATGTATATTTTGCTCCAAATGTACAGCTGGTTGATAGAAGAATTGTTAATCACTACAAGGGTTAAACAAAGATATAAGTATTTCAACTCACTACATAAAAATCCTCAGAGATAGGCACAGGAGATAGAGTACTAAAGCTGGAATAAGGAAGACCTGGGTTCAAATCTGACCACAAAAACTATCTAGTTTTGTGACCTTGGTCAAGTCACTGTACCTCTGTTTTGTCTCAGTTTTCTCAACTATAAAATGGGGGAAACAATAACACCTTCCTGACAGAGTTGTTGGGAGGATCAAAGTAAGATAATATTAAAAAACAAAACAAAACAAAAGCAATAGTATGAGGTATGGCACATATTTGGAACTATCTAAATGCTTCTTCCCTTCCCCCTACATTTACCATCCTTCCTCAAGGGCAATCTTTTGCCTAATAATATAAATAATAGTTAACATTTCTATAGCACTTTAAGATTAACAAAGCACTTTATATCTTATCTCATTTGAGCCCCACAACAACCCAGTGAATCTGGTGCTAATTTACAGATAAGGAAACTGAGGCTGCGAGTAGCTAAATGAAAAGCCTATGGTCCCACATTTCCTAAGTGTCTGAAGCAGTATTTAAATGCAGGTCTTCCTGACTACAAGGCCATCTCTGATACCTACCTACTTTAAATTTCCTTTTGGAGCTTTTGAGACCTTTCACCATTTGGTACCACTCCACTTTTCTAGCTTTATTTTGTATAATTCACCTCCACACAGTTTTTTTTTCCAATGAAATGAACTCTACTCTGTTTCCTGAACATGCCATACCAACTCCACCACTTTGCTAATGCTGCTTGGTCCTTATGCCTGGATTGTCTTCTCTCCCTTCTCAATTAATCTCATTTAAAGAATGGGATGTAAATCCTAATTAAAATTCCACCTTTTCTCTGAATCCTTTTTAATCCCTCCAATTAGTAACAACCTTAGCTCATATCACTTTGCTTTATAATATATCTGATCCAAATCTCCCATTATTCCATCTTTCCCTTTTGTTTATTCCTCCCACATCCATTTTTCATCCTCACTGTGATCTATAATATCACTCCTCAGTATTTCACCAGACCATCATCCCAGCTCTGGTGATACTCTCTCTTTTCCATCTTTTTTTTTTTAAGCAATTGGGGTTAAGTAACTTGCTCAAGATTACTGGGCCAGTTATTACTGGGTGTGGTGCTAAGTATCTGAGCCCGGATTTGATCCCTAGGTCATCCCGCCACTGGAGCCGGTGCTTTTACTTGCTGAGCCACCTGGCCACCCCTAAGCAATTGGGGTTAAGTAACTTGCTCAAGGTTACACAGTGTAATGGGAATGTAAATTTAAAGATCTTCCCTGCCCCTAGGCTGAAGTGCACCTGGAGCCTGGGGTGGGAGGCTTGTTTTTCAGTAGATACTTCTTGATTGGCCAGTGAGTCAATAAGGTTGTTACATTCTCTGAGCCAGGAGAAGACTATATAAGCCCTGATGTGTAGCTTTGTTTTGGGGCTCACTTTGATAAGTGTTCTGTGATTTGATGAAACTCTGGGCTAGCCATTGTCCAGAGCCCCCCAGCTTTGAAAAACCCAGATGTTGAAACCCAGATGTTGATTGGGTATGGATGTAATGGCTGGACAGTTTGGAAAGCTGTCTACTTGATCTGTTTCTGTCTTGATAATTCTGCCTGTATACTTTGAAGTTCGAGGTGATGACCTCTTTCCCCTCAACTAGATAAACATACATGCTTGACTGATTAAAGTAAGCTTGTTAACCCATTTTGAGTGACTTTCCTTTATCAAAGCAGATCCAAGAACCTGTGGTGGCAGCAAACCCTGAGGACGCTTGGGGTGCTTGCTGCTACACACGGCCAGGTGTTTCTGGGTGGGTGCTAAGTGTCTGAGCCCAGATTCAATCCCCAGGTCATCCGGACACTGGGGCCAGTGCTCTTACTCACTGTGCTACCTGGCCGCCCCTCTCTTTTCCATCTTTAACTCAATAGTGAATGAGTACAAATCTACACTATCGTCTAACCACAAATCCCTGTTCCCTCATCCTCTAACCATTCATTCCTTGCCGAAGCCCAATGTTGGATTATTTCTATCATTTGCCTCCTCTACTGTTCAGAAGCTATGGAATGGAGGTGGAGGGAGCCATGTAATTGTGCTGATTGTGTCAACAAAGGTATATAACTGGATCAGAACTGAACTCTCACTGCAGCAAGGTGTTCCTATCTTCCTACATTGACTTCCACTTTACTCTCCATTAGTATTATTCTAGACCTTCTCTTCTGTCTTCAAACATCCCTCAGCAGCCCTTTCCCTCATCCTGTAAATTGAGATTGTTCTCATACTTTACCCAAAAAATCAAGATCTCTCTTTCTCACAACCCTCTCATCAAAAGCTAGGTATTCTCATCAGCAAGGTCAACATCTCTACTTATATCTTTGATCCCATCTCCACCAATCTTCTCCAGCAGACTATACCACTATCATTCTGTCTCTCTTATTCTCATCTTCATTCTCTATTGGTTCTTCCTTAGTGGGGGAGATATACATTCACATATAGGTATAGACATATATACCTACATATGTGTATTTATGTATTCATGTATATATGGAATAGATATTATAATATATAAAGAATAAAATTGTCTCACAAATTTATCATTGTGTGTACCCAAAGCTTCTTGTATCCCTTATTTGTGTGTGTGTTTTAATGAAATGGATATCAATGGAGTATGCAGGCTTCCCATAGATTATCCATCTCTTCCTGATTTTTTTTCCTGACCATTATATCTATTTCCCCCCTAGACATGCATTTCATTGATGGTATCCTTTGTTTTATTCCTTCTATGTAACTTTTTGATGCAAATATATTATAGTCTGATATCACCACTGCATGCCTCTCCACTGCCCTTTGGGTAATTTTTAGCTTCAGTTTTTTAGAGACTGTGGTGTTACTTGACTCATAGTAATAGACCATCAACAAAGGAACATTGGCTTTAAGGGGGCCAAGTCTTTGTTTCAGAGATAAGCTAGAAGTGAATACAAATATTTTGCAATTTCTCAAAAGCATTCCATCCCAATATCTTCATGTACAATTCTGGGGTGAGCTCATTAACCACTTGCAGGGTCTGTTCATGATATGTATATAGGTGAATAGGCAACCAAAGTCTATACAATAAGTTTTCTTTATCCACTTAATTTTTCCCCCATCTCTTATTTCCATGCCTTCACAAAACCTATTCTCCCTGCCTGGAATTCTCTCTTCTCCATGTCTTTCTTTTGCAATTTCTAATTTTTTTTCAAAGTTGCACTCATATACAACCTCCTACCTAAAATTCAATAGTGATAAATATAAATCCTTACATCTGAGTTTAAAAAAAAACTATGAATACAAGATGACTGGGACAGCTTGTAGAAGTTGTTCTAGGAGAAAAAAAAACTGATGTTTTGAAATATTACAAGCATAATCTGAATCAACAGTGTGGTGTTGGCACCCAATAAGCTAATGTGATACTGAGTTTCATTGAGAGGCATAGATTCCATAAATATGAACACAATGACTCTTTTATATTCTGCCCTGGTCAAACTATATCTAGAGTGTTACTATCAATAATGGGTGTCAGTTCATAAAGAATAGCAATGATCTGGTGTAATGGTAAGGGAATTTGAAGATCTTCCCTGCCCCTTAATAAGCCTAAGGGAATTTGAGGACCTTCCCTGATTTGAAAATATACTCTGCCCCTAATAGGATGAATGTGATCACATGGAGCCTGTGGTGGGAAGAGTTTGCTGAAGGGTGGAGCAAAGCCCAACAGGAGAAGCTTGCTTAGGGGAGGCTTATTTCTCAGGAAGGCCCACACCTTTTGTTACTTTGTAATTTGACAGTGTGTCAAGAAGTTTGTAACATTCTCTGACTCTGGAGAAGCCTATGTATCCCTCTGAGGTTTCCGTTTCAGTTTGGGGCTCACTCATGGGAAGATGTGAGAGTTAGCCAGATGAGACTCTGGGCAGCCATTGAGCCCCCTGGCTTTGAAAACCCAGATGTCCATGATTCTGTCTCTGGTAACTAACTGTATGTATGTGATGGTCAGACAGCTAGAAGCCCTATCTGTTGGTCTGTTGAATTGTGTTATTTTCTCCATATTTTTTGTCTGCTTGAAACTTGTTTATATTTTCCCTGGGGTTCAGCTTGCTGATTTTTTCCCCTGAACTAATTAAATTTTATATGTATGTATGTATATACATATAGATGTATATATATATATATATAATATTTGATTAAAGTAAGATTGTTAACCCCTTTTAAATTGCTTTCCTATAGAAAAGAAGAGCAAAGGGGCGGCCAGGTGGCACAGTGAGTAAGAACGCCAGCCCCATGTTGGGAGACGTGGGATCGGTTCCAGCCTCCGATACTCGGCACCCACACAAAAATAATAATAACTGGCCATGTAACCTTGAGCAAGTTACTTAACCCCTATTGCTTAAAAAAAAAAATTGGCCTCAGACTTTCAGGGCGGCCAGGTGGCTCAGCGAGTAAGAGTACCAGCTCCAGTGTCAGGATGACCTGGATCAAATCTGGGCTCAGATACTCAGCACACACCCAGAAATAACTGGCCATGTAACCTTGAGCAAGTTACTTAACCCTGATTGCTTTAAAAGAAAGAAAGAAAGAAAGAAAAGCAGAGCAAAGGACCTGGGCATGCTAGGGTATGCTAGGGTGCTTGCTGCTACATCTGGAGAAAATAATTCAAAGGAGTCCACCCAAGGTAATGAGGAGTCTAGGGACCATGATATATGACAATTGTTTGAGGAAATTGGGGATGTTCTCTTGGAGAAGAAAAGACTCAGGGAGGATATGATAGTTGTCACCAGTTATTTGAAGGACTATTATGTAAAAGACAGCACAGACTTGTTTCTTTTTAGTCCCAAAGAACAAAAACAGGAGCTATGTCTAAATGTTGGGAAGAGGCAAACTCAGACTTGTCGTGGGGAAAAACAATACCAGTTAGAGCTATTGAAAATGGAAACAGAATTTTAAAATGGAATGGGCTATCTTGGGAAGTGTTTTTATTCAGTCATTTTCAATGTCTGCCTCTCTGTGACCCCATTTTGGGTTTTCTTGATAAAAGATACTTGAATGGTTTGCCATTCCTTCTCCAATTCATTTTGCAGATAAATAAACTGAGGCAAACAGGGTTAAATGACTGGCCCAGTGTCACATAGCTAATAAGTGTTTGACGCCAAATTTGAACTCAGGAAGATGAGTCTTCCTGACTCCAGACCCATCACTCTATCCACTGTGCCACCTAGTTGCCCCCAACTATTATATAGCCCAGGTAACAGGAAATAAAGAGAAGAAGCCCAGAACTACACAATAAAGTTTGAACTACAGTAAGTGATAGTTGGGGAAACCCAGTGCAAGGATAAAATTAACAAGACTTATCAAGAACGTAAAATGTGGGGAGGTGGAAAACTAAATCTATAGTTCAGAACTAAGCAGAATATGATGCTGGTGAAGAAAAGATCTGAACCAATAATTGGGCAGATGGGGTTGGAATGTGTGTTCTGAGTTCAAGAGAGTAGAGTGTTGATCACAGTGCTCCTTAAAGACAAGATGAGACAGCTTTGCTTTATTATGCAGAGTGTTGGGTAGCTGAGTCATTAATAACAACTGGTCCAGCTCCTCTCTTCCAAATTGACTTTTGGATTATCTATCAGTACATCAGAGGAAGGTGTTAGCTATTTAATGGCAGTTAGAACCCCCTCCCCCCCCACACACACATATATATCTCTGTCACAAAGAGTCATCTTTAGTCTTTCTGGGAAGTGTGATGCCAGACATACTACAAAGCAACCTTTCAGCTATTTTTGACACAGCCCCAAATGCTAATCATTTGCCTGAAAAGAGCAGCTGAATTGTTTGAGTTCTGCTTGTCATAAATCAAAGACAACAAACCTTTTTCTAATTTCAATGTGAGCCAGTTTTATTTTTTTCCCAAACTGACTCTTGCATTTTTGTTGTGATTATTCAAACCTATGGTTTAATCTTTTTAGGGAGCTCCTCATGAGGAATCTGCCTTTACCAATGAAGAATAGCAACCATTCTCCTATATGAAGACTTGGAGAGCAGCCTGGGAACCTGAGAGGTCAAATAATTTGCCCAGCAGTGTATGAAATGTATATCTATTGGAGAAAAGACTTGAATTTACTTATTTTACCAGGCTGATTTTTGGAGGTGACTGGGGGAAGTTTTCTACCTAAATACAGTTGAGTTTCTTTGCAATTTTATTTGACTATGGTTAATAATAGATGTTACTTCAAAAAAAGGTAAAAAAAAAAGTAATCAACACAAATACATAACACAGGAAGTATTTCCCATTATGTAAATGCTCAAAGGTTATAAACAGTCCATTCTTAAGGGAAAAACCCAAGTTATCCAACTCCGAGGTTCTACCTCACACTTATCAGAATGGCAAAGGTGACAAAAGAGGAAAATGACAATTGTTGGAGGAGTTGTAGGAAAGCAAGCACATTAGTGCACTGGTGGTAGAGCTTTGGATTGCTTTAGGCATTCTAGAAATCAGTTTGGAATTATGTACAAAAAGTTACTGAACTGTGCATACCCTTGTATCTAGCTAGATATTGACTAGGATTATACACCAAGGGGGTTTATGTATGTATGTATATGTGATTTTTTTAATAATTAAACTTCTGAAATAACATTTCAAATGACAGTCTGATTATGTATGTCAATTGCTGAATATTTCTGCCTTCTAAAAGATATTTCAATGCACTCTGAATTTGAATGGAAAAGTCTCCAAATACATCCTGTCTAAGAATCTGAGAGTATCTTATTTAGCTTCTTTAGGGTAGAATAATTTTCTATTTTCTCCCTCTTACCCCTTTTCATCAAAACCCACCCTTTCCATACTTCTGTAGTTGTATTGAGGTTACTACCATCTTTCTGGTTGCTTAGCTTCATAACCTCCTAACTATTCTTTACTCTTCCCTCTCCATTACCCTCATCCTCAACAGTGTATGGGTTTATCAGGGAAATTTAGTACCTCTGATATGGGGGTTTGCTGATCTCTTTCCAGTGTTGCTCATACACTTTTGATGTCCACCTGCTACCCAACTCTCATCTGTGACTCCAAGAAGCTATAGCATGCACAGCAGCCACACCCCAGTAAACTGTCTCTGCAGATGGGCTAAATCAGATTGTGAGTAACTAAAGGGGCTCAACCCCATTGATGAGCTGGGAGGGGGAGTATTTATTCCAAGCATGTGAAGACTTTCCCCAGTGGAATGGGTGGATGATAACAATTTGTTCTAAGAGCCATGAAGGTGGCTAAATCAGGCACTGTGGGGCACTTAAAGATAGGTCAGACATCAAAGACACCAAAGTCATCAGTTGCATCCTAGGCTATCACTTATCATCCTGAATTTTGTCATGCCACTGGGCTCTTATGACTCTGGAAAATAATCAATCCTGAGTTGTCAGTAAGATGTACGAAGAGAAGAGCACTTAATACCCCTAAAAACAGCAACTTGGTTCAACACAATATTAAACAGGTCCAAGTAAGACCCAGACATTGCTTTTAGATGTAGAGCCTGGCCTTAACACAAAGTTTCAGTTTGGGAATAAAAGGTAGAATAATTAATAAATCATGAAATAAAAAGACCATATTTCTTAGAAGCAGAGTGCAAGGTTAAAAAAAAAAACAAAAAAAAAATTCACCGTTTATTTCCTGAAAGAAACTGCAAAATGAAGACATTCTAGAGCATCGTGGGCAAAGTCTAGAGCTTCCAAGCCAAAGAAAAATACTGCAAGCAGTGAGAAAGCAAGATTTCAAGTACTGAGGAGTCATGGTCAGGACTGACATGATTTAGCAGCAATCATATAAAGGAGTAGAGAGTTTTGATGGAATTTTAAAAATAAAGAGAAGATTTGCCATTGCATTCAAAGCAAGAGAAAAATAGACACAAAGAAACAAAAGTAGATTAATTTTATAAACTATTTTTTCACAAACAAATTCAATGCAGCTAAAATTAGAGGAGAAGAAGGTTACTGGAAAATGTTAAAAGTAAGTTTTTCTAATAAAGATCTAATTTCTAAGATATATAGAGAACTGATTCAAATTAATTAGAATAAAGGCCATTCTCAAGCTGATAAATGATCAAAGGAATATAAAGACAGTTTTCAACAGAAAATTCAAGTTATCAATAACAATATGGAAAAATGTACCAAATCACTAATAATTAGAGAAATTCACATTAAAATAAATCTGTCACTCTACCTCACACCCAGCAAATAAGCAAATTTGACTTCCCAACGAAAGAAAATGACAGATGCTCCAGGGTCTGGTTTAAAAAACAAAAAAATACATTAGTGGCCTAGAGTTGTAACCAAGAATTGGTCCACCCTTTCTGGGATGTGAACTGGATCTTGAGTAGTAGTGGTAGTGGCAGGGGGAGAAAGAGGAGGAGGAAGAAGAGGACAAGTAATAATTATAGAATTACAGCAACAATTATAGCTAACTTATATAATGCTTTAAGATTTGCAAGGTGCTTTATGAACATCACATTTTATCCTCACAAAAATCCTGGGAGGTCACTGCAATTATTATCCCAATTTTGCAGATGAGGAAATGAAAGCAGATAGAGGTTGTGACTTGCCTAGGGTCAAAAAGTAAGTTTCCAAGTTAGGATTTGAACTCAGGTCTTCCCTACTCCAGGTCTAGCCCTCTATCCACTACACCTATGCATAGCCTTTGATTCATCTCTGTGACTACTCATATCCCAAGGGAATCAAACAAAGGGGGAAATGATCCATATGTACAGAAGTATAGCAGCCCTTCTTGTGTTGGCAAAAAACTAGAAATTTCACTGAACAAACTATGATATATGAATATAAAAGAATATTATTGAATTTTGAGAAATGATGAAAGGAACAGTTTTAGAGAAACCTCTAAAGATTCAGTACTTAGCACAACACCTGACACATAGTAAATGCTTAGTAAATATTTATTGGTTGACTGAAAGATTTTAGTGAATTAATACACAGTTGAAGTGAGCAGTACCCAGGAAAACAAAATGAATAACTTTGAAAAACTTTCTGATCAATACAATGACCATCATAATTCCAGAGGATCCATAATAAAATATAATATATACTTCCTGACAGAGAAATGGTGGTTTCAAATGTAGATTGAAACATGTCTTTTTTGATGCAAGTACCATAGGAATTAATTTTGCTTGACTAAGAATTTTTTTCTTGGGGGCAGCTAGGTGGCTCAGTGAATAGAGCACCAGCCCTGGAGTCAGGAGAACCTGAGTTCAAATCTGGTCCCAGACACTCAATACAAGAACTAGCCATGTGATCTTGGGCAAGTCACTTAACCCCAATTGCCTATCCCCCTCCAAAAAGCAAGAAAAAAAAGATTTTTTCTAATTGTTTCATTTTTCTATTTTTTCACTTGGTCAGGGTTGAGGGAGGGAGAGTAAAGAAAGATTTTTGCTAATTGAAAAATAAAATTAAACTTTAAAAATAAATTTAACGTATAAAAATGGCAAAAAGGTAGAAGGAGCCATGTTGTGAAGGGCATTGAAAACCAAATGAAAGGTTTTATATTTGATCCTGGAATTAATAGAGAAGCACTGGAATTCACTGAGCAGGGGGTTGACATGATAAGATTTGGGATTTGGGAAAATTACTTTGGTGATTGAGTGGAGGCTGATTATAGTAGGTAGATACTATAGATATACTGTAGATAGACAGGAAATCTAATCAAAAGACTATTGCAATAGTCCAGGTATTAGATAATGAGGGTCTGCAACATAGAAGTGGCTAGGAGGAATGGAGAAAAGGAGGTGTATTTGCATGTTATTGAGAAGGCAGAAATGAAAAGATGGGAAAACAGATTGTGTTTATGGAGGGAATGCATAAGATGAAGGGTGGATGACAAAGTTATGAGCTTGGGAGAATGATGGTACTCTCCACAGTAATAAGAAGTGGAAAGAGGGAAGGATCTGAGGGAAAGATTGTTTTAGACTTACTGATTATGAAATGCCTAATGTATATCCTGTTTGAGACTTCCAAGAGGCAGGTGATGATACAAAGTGGGAGGTCAGGAGAGAGGTGAGGGCTGGATGAATATATCTGAGAATCAACTGTACAGAGATTATAAGTGACTCCATGGGAGTTGACAAGATCACTTAGTGAAATAGTATAAGGGGGTAGAAGAGATGGCCTAGAATTGAACATCACAGGTTCCTACAGTTAGGGAATGTGACCTGGATGAAGAATGAGCAAAATACATAGAAGGAAGAATCAGATAGGTAAGAGGAGAACTAGGAAGGCAGTGACATAAAAAACTAAAGAGAAAAGAATATATAAGAGAAGACTATGATCAAAGTGTCAAAGGTTGTAGAGGTCAAGAAGGAGTATTGAGGGAAAACGCCATTAGATTTTCCAAGTGAGGGATCATTGGTAGCTTTAGAGAGAGAATTTCCATTCACATGATGAGGTCAGAAACAAGACTAACACTTAAAACAGCAAATAGATAGATAATTAAAAAGTAAATATAGATAAATAAATAAATAGACAGGTAGATACATAGATAGATAAGCAAATAAATAAATAAAAATAAATAAATAAACAAAACAGACAGACAAATAAATAAATAAAATAAGAATTACACTTAAAATAAAGTGAGTAGAGTCACCGATTTTAGAATATTTTGGCAAGGAGTTTAGCTAAGAAGGGGAGGAAAGTTACAGGTCAGTATCTAACAGAAAACAAAGTATTCATGAATATTTTGTTTTAAGATGGGAGAAATATGGATGCATTTATTAGTAGCAGGGAAGGAGCCAGTAGATAGAAAGACACTGAAGATTAGAGAGAGTAAGAATGATAAAAGAGTCACTCTACTGGTGAAAATGGAAAGGGGTGGGATCAAGTATGCACAAAGAGGTGTTTGCTTGGCAAAGAGTAGGAACATCTCTTCATTATAGACAGAAAAGGAGGAGGAGGTCATAGCAGAAGACATTTGAGTGATGTAACATGAGTAGGTAGAAAAAAGAGAAACCTCTCATTGAATGACCCTATTTTCTTTAGTGGTGTGACCTAATTTACCAAGCTAAGAGGATGGGAGGAGGAAATGCTATAAGAGGCTTGAAAAGGGATGATGGGGGCCGCCAGGTAGCACAGTGAGTAAGAGCACCAGCTCCAGTGTCAGGTTAACCTGGGTATCGAATCTGGGCTCAGACACTTAGCACCTACCCAGAAACACCTGGCTGTGTAACCTTGAGCAAGTTACTTAACCCCAATTGCTTAGGGGTGGCCAGGTGGTTCAGCAAGTAAGAGCACTGGCTGCAGTGTCGGGATGACCTAGGTATCAAATCCGGGCTCAGATACTTAGCACCACACCCAGAAATAATAACTGGCCATGTAACCTAAAGAAAGGAAATGAAAGGAAAAGAAAAGAAAGGAAAGGAAAGGAAAGGAAAGGAAAGGAAAGGAAAGGAAAAGAAAGGAAAGGAAAAGAAAGGAAAGGAAAGATGTTAGAAATACAAATGTGATAGAATTTTGATGTGCCAGAAGAAACAGCAAAAAAGGGAGAGGATAGATTCAGAGAAACCTGAGAAGACTTGTATGAATTAACACAGAATGAAATAAGATGAACCAGTAAAACTATGTATATAATTACCAAAACAAAGACAGATAAAGAAAGAAAACCTGAAAAATTGAAAAACTATGATAAGTACAAAATGACCAATCATTAGTCCAAAAGAATACTGATGAAACATGACTCCCATTTCTTGGTGTAGAATGAAATGTATTCTTGGACACAACTATTTTTTTTTATTTTGCTTGAATATACTTATTTGTTTTAAAGGAGGGATTTTGTTTGGTAGTGGGGAGAATCACAGAGAAAGTGGGTGGTAGTGACAGTGATCCAAAAGATAAGAAAAGAAAGAAAAGAACATCAATGAAATATTTTTTAAAAGCATGAAAAAATAAAAGGTAGAAGTGGACACAAACAAATGTTGGCACTACTTTAAATTGAATAAGATAGAGATTTATATTAAGTGATTTTATCCACATAGGGAGCCTCCAAATAAAGAAACTCCCATTACCAATGCAAGCTAGCATCTCTGAAACTTACAGTCTTAGTGATTTGCCTAATGCACTTAAATTCAAGTGACTTCCCCAAGGCCACACACAGTCAATATTTTCAGAGCCAAAACTTGATCCCAAATTTATCTGTTTTTTTAGTAATTCTCTCTGTCCTCTATGTTATGATGTCCCTTTTAAATTTAGTATATAAATAAGCTTAATATATACTAATAAACAATGTATTAAACTGATTTCATATATATTCCTTTATTCTTAGTGTATTGAAATATTCATACTGATTGCAAATTTTCTAATTCATAATGAAAAATTTTAAAGAGATAAATAAATATACCCACCCTAAAAAGAAATAAAAGAATATATCAAAACCCACTTTTCCCATGAGAAAAATAGACCTTACAAGGACCAGCTGAAGCCAGAAGCAGGAAGCAGATGGCATCTCCAGTTATGTGCACAGTGGGATCATGTTTAGTGCTATTTGGCAGAAATGACATGTCCAGTAAAGAAGCATTAAGGAGAACTATGTTTGGCAGAGACTAAATGAGCAGCAGAGATTAAATATTCAGGGGATTAGCAACCAGTGGTGACTACATGTCCAGAAGAGAGAAATGGAGAACAGATTTTGTGGGAGCAGCTTGATGACATTACCAGAAGTTATCAGGAGTCCCAGATTAGAGTGGCATGAATTGTTCTCAAAATGTGTTCTTTATGTGTGCAATCTTCTTATTAATAGTGTATGTATTTATGGGAAAATGTGTCTTAGATTTATTAGAAAAATATCTTATTGTGACTTTTCTTACAATGTCATTTCATTAAGTGATTTTCCTCTGTATTGTGTTCCCTTGCTGATTATTAAAAGTGAAGGGAAATTTTATTATTAAATGTAAAAACTATTTTTTATTATTTTACTAATACTCATGCTAAAAATTTACTATTAAAAATAAAAACATTAGTAAGAGCTCATAAACTATGATTACAATGCAATAAAATATTATTAAATACAGATTTAAATAATAAAACCCTAAAAAATGGGTCAAAGAACAAATCATAAAATCAGATATATGCAAGATAATAAATATTAAAATTGCTTTGATTTAGTTAAAACAGGTTTCAGGGGAAACATGTATCCTTTAAAATATATTAACAAATAGGAAAAGAGATGATTAATTATATGAATATTCATTTAAAAATTGAATACTAACAAATAATGTCAAAATAAAGAAAAAAGAGTACATCTTGAGAATTACAGAATAGCCAAAACTGAAAACCAAATAGACAATAAAATTAATAAATAAAATTTAAAACTCTTTATTAAAATTAGAAAAATTGATAAACTTTTTGCCAAATATTTACAAAGAAGTAAGAGAATTTTTTTTAATTGACAAGGTAAAGGGGTGGCTAGGTGGCACAGTGAGTAAGAGTGCTGGCCCCAGAGTCAGGAGGACCAGGGATTGGTTCTGGCCTCAGCTACTTAACACTCACATAAAAAAACTGGCGGTGTAACCTTGAGCAAGTTACTTAACCCCAATTGCTGTAAAAAAAATTGACAAGGTAATGTTACTATATAGTTACATGACAAGAAAACTGAGAATTAAAAAGACATAAAGGATTATTTACCAAATAAAAAATATCAGAATAAGGAATTAGAATAGCTGTAAATGTCCTGTCAGAGGGAAAATAAAACAATCCACTTCAAAAGATTTCAAGAAAAAAAATCTATTAAATTTGTAAAGAACAATCAGTATCTATACTATGAAAATATTAAAAATTGAGAAAGAAAACAGTGTGCCAATCTCATTCTATGAGGTAAATATAGTCTTAATACCTAAAGAAAAAAATAAAGAAATAACAAAAAGTACAAAACAATATCCCTCATAAAAAATTATTTTTAAATTTTAAATAAAATTCTAGGAAAAAGATTTCAGCAATTAAATTAAAAAATAATTCACTTTTTTCTCATTGAATCTTTCCTAGGAGTTCAAAGATGTTTTAAAAATAGGAAAAAATAGTTCAATTAATTATATTATAAACAAAACATCTTTAAATGATTATATGAATAGATGCAGAAAAAATATTTGATAAATTACAAGATTCATTCATAATAAGTATTTGAAGCCAGATTTGAACTCTGGAAGATGAGTCTTCCTGACTTCCGACCTGACACTATCCTGCCCTCAATAATACAAGCAATACTAGAAAATGAATTCCTGTTTAGAATAATTAGAAATATATTTTAAAATAACAACAATAATAATTAGGAATTGATATATCAAAGAGCTCTCAATAGCTATTAATATTCAATTTAAAATGTTCCCTAAAAATAAAGAATAATTTAAATAACAAGAAAAATATTCAATGCTTATGGCACTAATATTAGCAAATTCCTCCCAGAAATTCCATTTTTAGGAAGGGTCCAGGCTAGAGATCCTTCTTTTCTTTCTTGGCTTTGTGTCTCATTTTTTGGTACTTCTTCACCATGCCTCAGCTGTCTTGCCACCCAAGAATTCCCTCATGAGACAAGGAAGAATGTGCCCTCCCCACCCTGAAACATCCTTCTTCTGTGATCCCTTTCTCCCATTGGTGAGCTCTTCCCTTAACCACCTCCATAGGCTTTGTTTCTAGTCCTTCGATGCAGGTACCTCTCTCTACCCCACCTCTCCCCCTCTCTCTCTCTCTCTCTCTCTCTCTCTCTCTCTCTCTCTGTCTCTCTCAGCTATCTTTTATTTGTCATCTTCCTCCTTCAGAATATTAGTTCTTTGAGGGCAGGACCTATCTTTCTTTTTGTTTTTATTTGTAGACTTAGCATTTAGTTAATGCCTCCACATAATAAATTATTGTCATTGACTTGACTCATGGGTTGGGCAATGCCAATATGATAAGAACTACAGTACTATTTCTATTACCATAATGATTGGGATACTGTATAGAGCTAGTCCACATTGTAACAAAATTTACTGGAAGGACAAAAGTTCTAAAATGTCAAGGAAAAACATTTTTAAAAGGGAGGAATGAAGAAAGAATAGCACTTTCAAACCTCAAACTATGGTGTAAAGCATTAATCATCAAAATCATTTAGTACTGGTTTAAAAATAGAACAGTAGATCAATGGAACAGACTAGACAAGGAAGAATCAGAAATAATTGAACTGAATAACTCAGTGCTCAATAAACCCTAAACATAAATTATCTAGGGAAGAACTTCCTATTTGACAAGAATTGCTGAAAAAACCCTGTAAAGCAGTCTGAAGAAAATTAAATTTAGATTTCAGATGTATATACATATATAATACACATTCTAAATTATATATATAATTTCCCACAATAAATTCAAAATAGATAAGTGACTTAAATATTAAAGCTCATATGATGAATAATTAAAAGAAAATCAGATCATATACCTCTCATGGTTTGGGACAGTGATAATATTTTTTATTTTTCTCTATTAATGCCTTTTACAATTCATACATTTCTGGATATATATTTTCACTCCCACTACTCAGCAAGATTTCACTTATAACACAGTTTAAATAAGAAAAATATTAGTTCAGCAAAACCATTCAACTTATCAACTATGTCTGACATGTTTAATCCTAAATGCAATATCACACAATAATATTCTACTACATCTGCAGATGAATAAAGGGAGTTATGCCAGGGCCAAGCTTGCTTATTATAATTATACAATATTGTTTTATTTTATTGTTCTTTCCATTTGCATTGTTGTAGTCATTGTAAATATTGTTTTCCTGTTCATTAGTTCATCTGATTTTCCAATATACCTCTGAATTTTTTAGAAAGCTATCATTTTGAGAAATTTTTATTTTTAAATATTTTATTCTGAGTAAGATGAGCTAGAATTCATACTTTGTCCATAATGAGTGAATTGGCTCTCAAATGCATATATTGAAATATCATGGCTAAGTATGGCATAGGCAGGGTACAGGCTACCAAGATGGCATATTCTTAGTTATTGCTCTCCTTGTGATGGATTCAATTAAATTAAGCAGATATTTACTGAGTACTTATTTTGTTCTCAGATTCAGAGGAAGAAATAAATTATAAGTACAATTTAGATACTCTCAGGACTTACAATCTGGGGGAGTTGAGAGGAATAAGAAATGCCTATGGAGACCTATAATAAATGGTAGAATAAAGAGAAGACATGGCATATAATCTTCCTGTTTAGATCTATTTGGCTTTAAATGAGATGACCTAGAACTGGCACATCCTGTATAGTTGTGAGAAAATTCTATGAATTCTATGAATCTCAGTTTCCTCCTTTGTTAAAATGGGTATAATAATACCTAAACATCCCAGGGTTTGGGTGTGAAGAGGGTGAGATGCAAATTTTAAAGTACTATAGTCACAAATATTATTGTTCTATTTAGAGGTGCAAATGAGGTGCTGAATATTTGAAGGAGGGTATGGATCACTTTTTTGTTTGGATTATGTTGAGTTTGGGTCAAATCAGCATTCTTTTCATAGCCATTCTCTCCTTATTGATACAACATCATCCTTTTCCAAAGACTCTTGTGATATACATATATACCCAAAGAAAAGTTAAAGCAAAAGCTGAGAGAATCCCTTTCATTTGAAACCATGAAACCAGACCCCAAGCCATCTTATCCTGTCCCCATACCTTTTTCTTTGTAATAAAGTTTAAGGTGAATTGAGACTCTATTTCCTTAGATACTGGCTTTTAGATCTCCATTTTATTGTGTCAACATAAGCATGTAGTGGGAAGGGCAGTGGAAATAAAATCTGAAGACTAGAGTCCAAGTTGTAGGTCTTTCACTTACTTTGTGAGTTTGGACAGCCTACTTGCCCACTCTGAGCCTCAGCTTCCTCATTTATAAAATAGGAATAATATTTCATTGTCAACATTCTTGATATGTAGTTGTAAGTTTCAGATAAAATTACTTGAGTAAATGCATCATAACTATGATACACCACATAAAGATGATTATTATTAGCATTTAGAAAACAGTGAAGACCATTTGTCTATCATAGAACTAAGTTTAGAAAGAATATTCTGAAAAGCCCAGGATGAATCATTCCCTAACCATATGAATTGTCTGTTTGAATTTCCTCACTGATGAGATAAAACAAAATCAAAACTGACTTAAAAAAACAGAAACTATTCTTGCTACTTAAAAATTATCTTTAATTTAGGGCCTTAATGCTCCTTATCATCAGCTCCATAGCAAAGTTTTACTTATTCAACAGCTAACAAAGAATATTGCTGAATAACCAATGGAAGCCATTTGGAGGCAGGCACAGTTGCTTAAATACGTAAGTTAATTTATCCCCAGACAATTCTGATTTAAAGGTTAATGCATTCAGCATCTACATTGGAAGTTGTGCAAGAATAACTCAGATTTTGCCATTAAAGACAAAAGGAGAGCCACCCAAGTTTTGAAACCATGTGAAATTGCATTCCTAGAAGATCCTTGAACATTTAAGTCATCAATGGTACCTACCAGAGCATTTCCAGAGAACATTTTTTGAATGGTACCTTTTTTAATTAGAAAGAGCTTAAGTTTTCAAATTAGTATTTAATAAGCACCTACTACATGTCAGACACAATACTAAGTGATGGTTTCTGGTTCTATGTCATGCCTACTTTAAACACACATACATAATAAAGGTATACAATAAAGCCTTAGAAGGAGCACTCCATTTGCGTTCATATAACCATTGTGGTATAATGTTGAGTACACTGAGTCTAGAGCTATCCAAAAGAGGAATGCATTGCCTTCATTGGTAACACATATTGGAGGCCTTCAAGAAAAGGGTGGATGGCCACTTGTCAAGGATCTCATATAGGGGATTCCTATCCATGTATTAGTTTGGATAGGTGATACTTGAGATCTCTTTTAAATACAAGATTTCTTGATTTCATGAATCAAATTCCATCTATGTCAATTACTACCTCTGTGACCTTGGGCTATTCACTTTCCTTCCCTGAAATGTTACGTATTATAAAATCAATTATTCAATTAATCTTTAAGCAACAACCGTTAAGCACTGCATTAAACTTGATAAGTAGGAAGTAAAAAAAAGAGATAGAGAGAATTAAAGAAGGTATTTTCTAATATTCCTTCCATCTCTTAATCCTATTATCCTGACCTGGCCCTATGATCTTGGACCTCCATGACCCAGATGACCTCTATGAAATTCTGTTTCTTCACCTGACAAATGAGGGGTATAAATAAAAGTACTGTTTCTCTCAGGATTTTCAAGGAGCCCTATCAAACAGAATATATGTACAACATTTTAGAAGCTTTAAACAATGTATAAATGTTTGAGAAGGAGAACTGAGAGAAGGAGAAGAATGTTGATAATTAGTATCATTAGGGAAGGTCAATTAAGATAATGGATGTGAAAGTGCTTTGTAATCATAAGAGATATATAAATGGGAATTTTATTACAAGTGATAACCAGGAGCCTCCTAAATAATTAGACAATTTTTTAAAATGGAACTCATCATTTCCCCCTACACCAACCCTCTTCAATGCTTTCCTACTTCTGCAGATAAAACAATAATCTATTCTGTCACCTAAGTTCACTGCCTTAGAATCATCTTTAGCTTTTCCCTCTTTCTCACCCCCTTATCCAAACAGTTGCCAAGCTGTCAATTCTGCCTCTAAAACAGGGATTCTTAACATTTCATGTGTCTGGACCCCTTTGGTAGACTGATGAAACCTATAGACCACTTCTCAGAATAACGTATTTAAATGCATAAAACAAAATATATCTGTTTTCTAAGAAAATATATAGGATTTTAAAGGGGAAATTACATTGAAATGCAGTTATCAAAGTATTTCTTTAACATCCTCAGGTTAAAATTCTTTGAACTGAAAACTTCTAATTCTCTCTCTCTCTCTCTCTCTCTCTCTCTCCTTCTCCCTGTCTCTCTTCCTTTCTGTTTTTCTTTGTCTATGTCTGTTTTTCTGTTTCTCTGTCTCTGTCTTTCTGTCTCTCTCCTTTCTCTAGCTCATTTTACAGATGAGGAAACTGAGACAAATGGTGAAATTACTTGCCCAGGGTCACACAACTAGTACTGTCTGAGTAATAGCAATGTCAGTAATAGTGTCTGAGACCAGATTTGAACTCAGGAAGATGAGTGTTCCTTCTTCTAGCCTTAGCTCTCTCTCCACTGTACCGCTTAGCTACCCTCTGGCAAGTATTAACTGCTAAATAAATATTTTTAGTTCATCAATTTATATGATCAATAGTGATGACAAAACCTTGACATGAATAAAAAGTTAAACTGATGTCAGAAAACTTCCCAATGTCAGGAACTCTGTCTTCCTCATCCTTGCAAACATTACGGAGCCTAAACAACAGAACTCTGTACTATGACGTGTTCAGTAAATGTTGAACCAATTTGGTTTTTTTTTCCCATTTGCTGGCCCAATCTAAATCTAAAAGAGTAGTCAGGGGAGGCATCACAAAGGAGGAAGGCTCTGAATTGCAGCTTGAATGGTAAGTAGAAAAAACACAATTCCCATAGAGAAATTACATTCCCATGGCCAGATTTTCATTTTTCAAAGCAGTTGGCACAGTAACAATAATTAGAACTTATGCAATGTTTGTGGAACAGGGAGTTGGGTACATCCATCAAACAAAAAGGGCACAGAAATGACATGCTTTCATAGAATCTTTATGAGAGAAAGATGTATGGCTCTTGGATAGTGACTTGAGTAGTTTCCACCACTGGTCTTGGATATGTGGATTATAATAAGTAAATAAAGTCCAGTCATCTCAGGTTGGGCAAGGGAGGCAGTTTTGGGGTTTAGGAGTCATTTCAATAATAATGTTCTCTCACTTGTTACTAACTCTCTGACATTTTTTTTTCATTTTATCCTCACAAGAATATGCTAAGGTAGATACCATTATCCCCATTTTAAAGATGAGGAAAGAGACTCAAAGAGATGAAGTCATTTGTCCATATTCTGGTCAGTGGCATAAATGTATATTAAAAAAAAACCCAATCTAGTCAAACAAGAATTTATTAAAGAAGGCACTAGTCTCTGCTGTGGCTACAAAGGCTAAACTAAAAAAAGTAAGAAAACAAAAACAAACAAAACTTCTGCCCTCAAGGAAGGAAACAAGTAATTATCAGCACCTCTATATTTCAGGCACTGTGTTGAGTTCTTTTTTTTTTTGAAAGCAATCAGGGTTAAGTAACTTGCTCAAGGTAACACAGCCAGTTATTTTTCTATGGGTTCTGAGTATCTGAGGCCAGAACCGACCCCAGGTCTCCTGACACTGGGGCCAGCACTCTTACTCACTGCACCACCTGGCCACCTCTGTGTTAAGTTCTTTATAAGTATTCTCATTTGTTTCTCACAGGAAGTAGGTGATATTATTATCCCCATTTTATAGTTGAGAAAATTGAGGCAAATGAAGTTAGGTAACATATCCAGGGTCACATAGTAAGTGTTTGAGGCAGGCTCTGAAGTCAGGTATTCCTGAATTCATGACCAATGCTCTATCCACTGTACCACCTACTTATTCCTTCAAGGAATTTACATTTTGCTATGGAGATAGAACATGTAAGAAGATAAATATATATGAGATACTTTATGGTAAAGAGAGCATTACATCATGGACTTAAAGCTGGGAGGGGCATTAGAACCTATAAAGCTGAACCCCTTATTTTAAAGATGAGAAAGCTGAGCAAAAGGGAGGCTAAGTAATTAATAAAAAATAACAGCTAATATTATGCCTTTAAGGGTTTCAAAACACCATACATATACTATATCCTTTGATCTTTGCAGAACAAATTTCATTCTCCTTCCACCATGGCAGCCCTTCAAATCCTTGAAAAGAACTCAAACCCTCTCATCTTCTACTACTATTAAGTCTACAGGCTAATCATTCCTAGTTTCATTCTTATGACTTGTACTTAAGGCCCACAACTATCTTAAAAGCTCAACTCTGTATGCCCCCAGTTTATACTAATGTCCCCATAAAATGTTGTGCCTGAAATGTAGCAGGGATGGAAAGAACATTAGCTTAACCTGACCTAATCAAGTGCTATTATCCCTAATTTATAGATTAAGAAATGGAGGTTGGGGGATGTAAAGTAATTTTCCTATAGTACAAGTCCAACACTGTAGCCACTAACAACACCAAGTAAGTGAATTGCTTGAGGTCACTAGCTATAAATATCAGAGGCAGAATTTGAACCTTGGTTTTCCTTTCTCCATGCCTAATGTCTTACCAACTATATCACACTCTCTAGAGTTCACCCACACCTTAGGAAACCAGAAAAGGCTTCATAAAGGAGGTCATTTGATTACAAGTACTGTGCCCCTCTCCCTGTAACATCCTTCATTTTTGGCCTCACCCAAGAAATCTGGAGATGAGGGGCTAATCCATTCTGGAAATTCTGTCTTGTAAATCTCAGCACAGTCCCTCCTTTGTAATAGTTATTTAATCACTTTCAATTTTACTGGACTTGTGTGGCAGTCCCCACCACAGTTATTAAAATCTAAGTATGAGTGGTATCACCAATATCCCTGGTAACACTGGTATCAGATGATTCTAGTGCTAGGTGTCAGAGGAACTGTGACAGAACAGGTAGGCCACTTGGGGAATTGGAGTAAATAGATTTCCTAAGAGAATTCAAATCTATGGCAGAATTCTGTCATTTCATAAATAAACATCTGGCTATTTATTTAGGAACTACAAACTATTCTGAACACAAAAATTAGTAGATGAATGAATTGTGATATGGTTAACAAATAGGTCAGTTATAGAAAAATAGTGAAACCCCTTTAACATTAAAGATAAAATATAGAAAAAATAATTGTAAAACAAGCTGAAAACTTTAATTCTCACCTTCCTATAGTTATATTAAGGTTTCTTTCAAAATTAACAAAAAAAATCTGTCTCTAGTCACAGCTCTCTCACTGCAAAATCCTTTTCTCTTCTTGGACAAGAATCTGATAAAAGACTTGGTATTCTTTGAAATCTGACACTTGGATTGTTGAAGAATCTTAGATGGAGAAAGGTACTCATAGGTCATTTAGTATACATGCATACCTCAGTAAGGGTCCCTTTAAGCAAACATAACAAGTAGTGATCCACCCAGAAGTCGCTTGATGATTTTCAGTGGCCATGAACCCACCACTTTCTTAGCCAGCCTATTTCACTTTTGAATGCTCTTACTCCCAGCTCTGACCAGCTTCTTCTGGGTTCTGCTCCACCCTTCCTGATCACTATTCCTGCTTCACCTGTTCAGCAAGCTCCTCTCACCACAGACTCATGTGACTCAGGCTTCAATGTGACTGAAGCAGGTCACAAGAGCCTATTAATGGATGGAAAAGATCCTACCATTAAGTAAAATTTCATTAACAACACATTTCATGACAACCCTTCAAATATTTTAAGAGAACAACCCTTCACTAGTGCTATGTCTTCTCTTTCCCAGGTTAAACATCCCTAGTTCAATCTTCATGGCAGGGGGTTAAGGTTCTGAACCTTATAAGCCCACCTCTGGACCTTTCCAGTTTATTAATGTCCTCCTAACATGGTGCCAGAAATGCAGCAGGGATGGAAAGAACACTAATCTACCCCAACCTAATCAAGGAACCTAATCTAAATCTAATTAAATTTATCCTCTTTCTATGGGTGTTAGTCTCTAATCTAGAAATGGATATTTTTGGAATAACTTTTCAAGGTTTTCCTTGCAACTCTCTTCTAAATTGCTATTTCAGAGAAGCTTATCTCAATCCTTCTTCCATTCAATTAGCAAATGGTACTATAGAAGAGGAATTAGACTTGGTTTACTTGGCCCCAAGAAATAGAACAAAGGGCAATGAATGAAAGCTGCAGAGACAGATTCACTGTAGGTTTCATATCAGGAACACAAACAAACAAACTTTATAACAGCTATTCAAAATTCAAATAGGCTCCTAGGGGAAATACTGAGTCCCTCCTCAATGTAGGCTTTCATACAAAATCTAAATGACCACATCTTGGATATTTTTTATCCAATATATAATATATGGATATAATATATCATATAATATATGGATATAATATATCATATAATATGTGGATATCCCTATATTTATGTATCACCCCATACATTAAAGTAAGCTTAGAGAGACAGTGTGGTGTAATGGAAAGAATGCAGAACTTGGGCATCAGGAGATCTGGATTCAGATCCTGATTCAGACACTAACTAGAAATATTACCAAGGACAAGCCAGAAAACCTCTCAGACCTCAATGTAAAGTAAAATCCCAGCTTTCCAAAAATTAAATGGGACACGTTAAGGAGGTAGTGGGTAGAGCACTTCAAGTAAAAGCTAGGTAACCATTAGAGGGTGTTATACCAAAAAAAAATCTTTGTTCAATTATAGGTTGGAATAGAAGACCTCTGAGATTCATTCCCATATTGGAACACCATGATTCTATGATTTCCCCATTGCTGCCAAAGATGATCCCTACAGTGAACACATTCTTAGCTTAGTTTCTGAATTCAAGTTCATGCTTCAAGTATCACAATTTCATTCAAGAGATTGTAATACAAGGGCAGGAATGAGCTAAGTTCACAAAAACTGGGATCTTATTTTCTAATATAGTTCCACCAGTCACTGTCTGATAGAAAAATCAGGTGGGACAAAGGGGAAAACATGAGGAGAGAACTGAACTTTGACCCAGCTTATTGAGGCTACTACTTGCACTAAAAGGTATTTACATATTGGCAGGAATCAGCTAATTATGGATTATGAAATAGTAAGAAGTATAAAAATCATTGAAGCTCCTGAGCCCTAACTGGCTGTGAACATGTGCAACCAACAGATAACCACGTTGTTTGCCAGATCCATTAGTAGTGGGAATGACCAGGAAGCTACCAATAGCATCCATTTTCAGCAGATATGGAACGTGAGGGACTTGTTCTATTGATTCATAGCAATATTGCCACCCTTGTGTTTTTTTCCCAGACAACCACCAAAGATATATGCACTGACCACGAAAAGTAATTTCTTGCTAAATGGGAAAGTTAAGAGGACTGGAAAAAACACAATTACTCTTTAGCATCTCAGAGAAGATACAGAAATGCTCCAAGAGAAAAATAAATGATTATATAAAAAGATACATAGGGTTAGAAGGTTGAAGAATGTGAAAGAGAAGGGATGGTGTGAGAAAGCCACTTGAACAACTGGAGAAATAGAGTAGGAATAAAATCATTCCCACACAGGAGTCCAGTGAATGGAAGCAAAGGAGCTTTTAGCATGCCATGGAAGGATAAGGGAGATTCACAGATGTCACTGAGATAAGGGAATATGTTATTAGAAGTGTCCTGGTGAATCTCGCCTGAGAGGTACTGAAATAGTCATTTGCTAATGTGGCATGAATATTCAGGAAGCTGACTTTCTCCTAGAACATCCATTCTGTGTGAAAGCTGAGGACTAAATATATACCACCAGTGATCCACTTGGGAGTATATGGAACTTCCAAAAGGAAATCAGAAAGAATCTTTAGCGATAATAAAAACCTGGGCATGAAAGTAAAGGACTTAGAAGAAAAGGTGGTTGCATTCATTACTGTTACTCATTGAAGGTAAGGCTCTTAGAAAAGAAAGTAGGATGTGGACAGTTGGATAAGAAGATGGTGTCAAAAATTGAATCTGAGTCTCTGCACAATGACAAAAGATACTGGAATCATGGATTCTTGGCCAAGGACACTTACAACTAAAGAGCAAAAGTAAAATAAACTTGTCTGAAAATGAGCTGATCTCATTTAAGAGGTTTGAAACTGAAAAGAGAAAAGGAGAGAGCAGAGCCATGGTGGACTGAAAGCAGGAACTCACCTGAACTTGACCATGAATTCCTTCAGTAACTTTAAAAAGTGACAATCCATCCTTATAACCTGACCATTGTATAATGTGAAAGTATCTACAGATCCTATACTTGATTATAAGATGCCATGGGGGGGAGGGGAGGGAGGGGGACAAAATGTGAAATTCAAGGAATTGTGGAATTGAATCCTGTAAACTAAAAGGAAACAAACAAATTAATAAATTAAAGAATTAATAAAAAAAACAAAAAAAAGTGAATCTGAATGGTTTTTAGAGTGGCAGAAGCCATCGGGAGACAGTGTCACAGGTTTCCAGCCTAGGAAAGTGCAGATGGGTAGAATTTCTTGCACTAGGCAGGGGGAAGGCAGAGTGCTGCATGTGGAGTGCAAATGCTGCACCGGCACAGACCCAACCAGAGCAGAGTCTGAGCAAGTACAGGGGATCTGACTCACCTGCTACAGAGACAAATCCAACACCTTTCATTACAGGACAGGGATCTGTTGGAGCTAGGTAAAAGACAAGCACAGAACCTATGGCAGCAGCAACAACTACTCCTGGACCTATCAGCCCACAGCCCTGAAGTTTAAGAAGTACCCACCTGAACTTCCAGGAGCCAAGATGGTGGAGTAAACAGTAGCTGCCCTCATTTCCCCCTCTGACTCTGAAAAACCCAAAGAATATTGCCCCAGTGTAAAATCCTGAAATAGTGGAACCAGCTGGAGGCTTGGGAGTCCTAGAGGAAGGGTGTGGCTGAGGCTGAGGCTGAGGCTAAAGTGAAGGGCAGGAGGCATCCCCACATGGCCCATCTAAGCCCACCAGAGGGAGACCCTGAACCAACACTAGAACACCAGGTGTATGTTTGCACAACCAGGGGAATTGGCAGATACCAGCACAGCCTCTGGCCACCAGTGTCTGAGCCCAAGTTAGCTGTAGCCCAGGAGTGAAGAGGCAGAATCCTGAGGTTGCCAGACCACCCCACCCCCACACCTCACATTGTGAGCTCCAGTGTAAATCCAAAGAAATGCAGAAAGACTAGATACCCAGCCATGGTCTTGGTACTCACCAGCCAAAATCAGAGGTCAGAGCACACAAAGCCAGTAACCAGGCCCCTAACTCCCAGCATAAGAAGCATGGGTCAGAGCCCTCTGTACCCCAGAAGCAGACACTTTAAAAGTAAGAAAATAGGTAATCATAATGGGCAAAAATCAAATTGGAAAAACAAAGACCTATTATGGTGAGCAAAAAGAACCAAAATCAGAAGAGGACAGCATTGACCCGACACCCACATCTGAAACCTCAAAAGGGAATAAGAACTGGTCTGAAGTCCAAAAAGCATTCTTGGAAGAGCTCAAGAATGATTTAAAAAGCCAAATTAGAGAGGGAGATGATTAATTTTTTAAAGAATACAAATGGCACAGGGTGGCTAGGTGGCACAGTGAACAGAGCACTGGCTCTGGAGTCAGGAGGACCTGAGTTCGGATCCGACCTCAGACACTTAACACAAAAAAAAACCTAGCCATATGACCTTGGGCAAGTCACTTAACCCCAATTGTCCTGCAAAAAGCAACGTATATATATATATGAAGGGCAAAAGGGAAAAAAAGTCACTGAAGAAAACAACTCCCTAAAATTTAAAACTTGTCAAATAGGAAAGGAGGTTCAAAATCTAACAAGAGAAAATAACTCCTTAAAAGTAAAAACTGAATAATTGGAAAAGGTGGTTCAAAAACTGATTGAGTAAAACAGTACATTAAAAATTAGAATTACACAAACTGAAGCTAATCACTGTATGAGGCATCAAGAATTAGTCAAACAAAATCCAAAGAATGAAAAAATAGAAGAAAATATAAAACATTTCATTGGAAAAACAACTGACCTGGAAAACAGATCCAGGAGAGATAAATGAAGAATTGTAGGTCTACCAGAAAACCATGATTAAAAAAAAGGGCCTGGACAACATCTTCCAAGAATTCATCAAGAAAAATTGCCCTGAGGTCCTAGAACCAAAGGGTAAAATAGTTATCAAAAGAATCCACCAAACACCTCATGAAAGAGATCCCAAATTGGAAACTCCAAGGGATATTGTAGCCAAATTCCAGAATTATCAGGTCAAAAAGAAAATAGTGCAAGCAGCCAGAAAGAAACGATTCAAGTATTGTGGAACTACAGTCAGAATCACACAGGACCTAGCAGCTTCTACATTAAAAGATCAGAGTGATTGGAAAATGATAAGGCAAAGGAGCTTGGACTACAACCAAGGATCAATAACCCAGTAAAATCGAGCATAATCTTTTTGGGAAGGAGATGGTCGTTCAATGAAATAAGAGACTTCCAGATGTTCCTGATGAAAAGATCAGAGCTCAATTGAAAATGTGATCTTCAAATATAAGACTCAAGAGAGATATAAAAAGGTAAACAGGGAAAACACACACACACACACACACACACACACACACCATGTTATTCAATAAGAGCAAACTGTTCACATCCCTATATGGGAAGATGAAACCTCTCAATATTGAAAATTGTATAACTATCATGACATCTAAAAGGGATACACATAGACAGAGAGTGTGGATATAAATTAACCAATGCGATGATAAAAAACCTTATTAAGGGGTGCAAAGAGATTGCAATGGGAGAAGAAGAAAAGGAAGACACAGGAAAGGGTAAATTATGCCACATGAATAGGTATAAAAAACATATTATAGTAGAGGGAAAGAAGGGAGGGAAATGAAGGCAGTATGAGTTTACTCTTAAGGGTTTTGATTCAAGGAAGGAATAATATACTCTGTTAAGTATAGGAATCTCTTGTGAAGAGACACAAAACTTTATAATAGTTGAGGCAAAGAGGGGACAGGAGCATTGTTTGAGATTTACTCTCATCTGATTTGGTTCAAGGATGGAATAACCTACTTTGTTAAGTATAAAAATCTAACATGACCTACACGCAATAGGAGGGGAAAGAGGAAAGAAAAGGGGTGGGGTGAAATAGTAAGAAGAAAGAGTAGGAAAGGGGAGGGGGCTGATAGAAAGGGAATACTGAGGGAGGTGGTGGTCAAAAGGAATACTAGGGAGAAGGGAGAAATAAAAACATAAAGAGGGGAGGGAATAGGATGGAAAGACACAGATAAAAATCATAACTGTGAATGGGATGAACTCTCTCATAAAACAGTGGTGGATAGAAAAATGGATTAAAAACCATAATCCTGCAAAATGCTGTTTACAAGAAGCACATGTGAAGCAGGGCTGTACACACAAGGTAAAGATAAAATACTGGGGTAGAATATATTATGCTTCATTTACAGCAAAAAAAAAAAGCAGGGGTGGAAACCAATCTCAGACAAAGCAAAAATAAATCTAATTAAAAGAGATAAGGACAGAAACTATATCCGGCTAAAAGGCACCATTGACAATGAAGCAATATCCTTACTAAACATATATGCACCAATGGTATAGCATCCAAATTCCTAGAGGAAAAGTTAAGAGAGCTAGAGGAAAAATTAGGTGGCAAAACTATACTAGTGAGGAATCTCAACCTCCTTTCTGAACTTCATAAATCTTACCTAAAAATAAATGAGAAAGGAGTTAAGGAAGTGAATGGGATTTTAGAGGAGGTAGATATGATAGATCTCTGGAGAAAATTGATAAAAGTAATAAAATTGATAAGTGCAATAAAAAGGTAGATACCTTCTTCTAAGTGGTACATGGCACATACACAAAAATTGACCATGTACTAGGTCATAAGGACCTCACAATCCAGTGCAGAAAGGCAGAAATATTAAAGGCATCCTTTTCAGATCATAATGCAATAAAAATTATATGTAATAAAAGGCCATGGAAAGATAGACTAAAGGCTAGTTGGAAACTAAATAATCTAATCCTGAAGAATGAGTGGGTTAAACAACAAATCACAGAAACAATCAATAACTTCATTCAAGAGAACGACAACAAGGAGACAATATACCAAAATTTGTGGGATGCAGCAAAGGCAGTTCTTAGGGGAAGTTTTATATCCCTGAGTGCATACATGAATAAATTAGAGAAAAGGGAGGTCAATGAATTGGGCATGCAATTGAAAAAGCTAGAAAAAGTACAAATTGAAAATCCTCAATTAAATACTAAATTAGAAATACTGAAAACCAGGTGATTAATAAAACTGGAATTAAGAAAACTAATAATACATAAAACTAAGAGCTAGTTTTGTGAAAAAACCAATCAAATTGATAAACCTTTAGCAAATTTGACAAAAAAAAACAAAAGAACAAAGAAGAAAACCAAATTACCAGTATCAAAAATGAAAAAGTTGAATTTACCTACATTAAAGAGGAAATTAAAACATAAATTTGACAATCTTAGTGAAATGGATGTATATTTACAAAAATATAAATTGCCCAGATTAACTGAAGAGGAAGTAAAATATTTAAATAGTCCCATTTCAAAAAAAAAGAAATTGAACAAGCCATTAATGAACTCCCTAGGAAAACACCTCCAGGGCCAAAAGTATTTATAAGAAAATTCTATCAAACATTTAAAAACAATTGATTCCAATTCTTTATAGACTAATTTTGGAAAATAGCTGCACAAAAACCCCTGAAGCTTGGGACAGTACACCCTTCAGACTGGAAGCAGAGACCTACCTTAACAAAGAGCTAAAAAAGTCAAGTAATTAGCTCAGGAAATAAGCAAACTGGGGGAAAATCAGATTATAGAACCTTACTTTGGTGACAAAGAAGATCAGAAAATACAACCAAAAGAAGACAACAAAGTCAAAGCTCCTACATTCAAAGCCTCCAAGAAAAATATCAATTGGTCATGGAAGAGCTCAAAAAGGATTTTGAAAATCAAGTAAGAGAAGTAGAGGGTAAAATTGGAAGAGAAATGAGAATGATTCAAGAAAATCATAAAAACAAGTCAACAGCTTCCTAAAGGAGACCCTCCAAAAAATGATGAAGAAAATAACACCTTAAAAAATATATTAACCCAAATGTCAAAAGAGACCCAAAAAGGCAATGAGAAGAATGCCTTAAAAAACAAAATTGTCCAAATAGAAAAAGAGGTCCAAAAGCTCACTGAAGAAAATAATTCCTTCAAAATTAGAATGGAGCAAATGGAAGCTAATGACTACGAGAAATAAAAAATATATATAAAACAAAACCAAAATAATGAAAAAATAGAAAATAATGTTTAATACCTCACTGGAAAAACAACTGACCTGGAAAATAGATACAGGAGAGATAATTTAAAAATTATTGGACTACCTAAAACCCATGATCAAAAAAGGAGCCTAGATATCATCTTTCAAGAAATTATCAAGGAAAATGGCCCTAATATTCTGAAAGTAGAGGGTAAAATAGAAATTGAAAAAAATTTGCTGATTTCCTCTTGAAAAAGATCCCCAAAAGGAAATTTCCTATAGTCAAATTCTAGAGTTCCCAGGTCAAGGAGAAAATATCGCAAGCAGCCAGAAAGAAACAATTCAAGTATTGTGGAAACACAATCAGGGTAACACAAGATTGAGTAACTCTTACATTAAGTATCAGGGGACTTGAAATATGATTTTCCAGAGGTCAAAGGAGCTAGGATTAAAGCCAAGAATCACCTACCCAGCAAAACTAAGTATAATAGTTCAGTTGGAAAATGGACATTCAATATAATAGAGGACTTTCAAACATTCTTGATGAAAAGACCAGAGCTGAATAAAAAATTTGACTTTCAAATATAAGAATCAAGAGAAGCATGAAAGGTAAACAGGAAAGAGAAATCATAAGGGACATATTAAAGTTGAACTTTTACATTCCTACATGGAAAGATAATATATATAATTCTTGAGACTTTTTTCAGTATGAAGGTAGTTGAAGGGGAAAAAAATATATATGTATACTTGCATAAAAACACACGTACATACATGTGCACATATATACATACATATACATATATACACGTGTATATATGTGTGTGTGTGTATATATATATATATGGAGAAAGAGAGAGAGTGTGTGTGTGTACAGGGTGGATTGAATATTAAGGGCTGATATCTAAAAAATAAAATTAAAGGGTGAGAGAGTAAGGTACCAGGAGAAGAAGAAAGGCAGAGACAAAATGGGTTAAATTATCTCACATGAAAGAGGCAAGAAAATATTTTTCTAATGGAGGAGAAAAGAGGGGAGGTGAAGGGGACTGAGTAAATCTTACTATCATCAGATTTGGCTTAAGGAGGAAATAACATAAATACTCAATTGGGCATGAAAATCTATATTAGGAGGGCAGGGGGTAAGAGAGGGACATATAGAAGGAAGGTCAAATAGGAGGAGGGGGTAATCAGAAGCAAACACTTTTGAGGAGGTACAGGGTCAAAGGAGAGAATAGAATAACTGGGGGCTGGCACAGGATGTAGGGTCATATAGTCTTTCACAACATGACTGTTATAGAGGGATTTTGCATGACTGCACATGTATAACCTAAATCAAATCATTTGCCTTATCAATGAGGGTGGGTGGGGACAGAGAGAAGGAGGGAATGTGGAAATTTTAAATACAAATGTTAAAAAATTGTTTTTATGTGCAACTGGGAAATCATATATATAGGCAATAGAGTATAGAAATCTATCTTTCCCTACAGGAAAATAGAAGGGAAGGGAATAATAGAAGGGGTGGTGATGGTGATAGAAGGGAGGGCAAATTTGGGGAAGGGGTAATCAGAATGCATGTTGTTTTGGGGTATGGGGAGGGAAGAAATGGGAAGAAATTTTGTAACTCAAAATCTTGTGGAAGTCAATGTTGAAAATTAAAAATAAATTAACAAAAAAGAAAAAATAAAAGGAAAAGATTTTGTAGAAGAGAAGGTGGCTTTATATTGCACATTAGGAAGATATTCACTTCTCTGGAAATACATAGACCTGAAGGGGTAGGCATAGTAGAGAGTGTTTGAGTGAAAATGAAAAGATGGAGAAACAGAAGGGATATTGTGATAGAAATATACTGTACAGAATGAGAGAGGTGATATAGTCCCTAAGCACTCTTTTCTATTCAGACCACATCTAGAGTTTGCTCTCTCTTCTAGGTGGGGCACAGGTAGGAAGATGGAACATGTACAAAGGAGCAGAAAAAAAGGATATGAAGAGACTCAAAATCATGTCCTATAATGATCAATTGAGGGAAATGGGGAGGGGGCAGATCCAAGATGGTTAAGTAAAAGCACAAACTTGGTGTGGGCTCCAGCTCCAACCACTTCCAATACCTGTAAAAAAAATGACTCCAAACAAATTTTAAAGCTACAGAACCCACAAAGAGACAGAGAGAAACAAATTTCTCACTGAAGGCAGCCTGGAAGACTGACAGGAAAGGTCTATCACAGCATTCGGGAAGCCGAGCACAGTCCCTAGTGAGCCATGATTCTGGCCCCAGGGCAGCCCAGACTGGCCAGAGCAGGCTTCAGGAGAGTGAATCACCAGAAGCTCTGGTGGTTTCCAGACTTCTCAACCCATAAACACCAAAGAGAAAATAAAAGGTCAGCGTGGAACTCTGTTGGAAGGGTGAAGGAAGAGCAAGGTCCTGCCCCTTCCCCCTGGGGCAAGAAGTGGCAGGAGATGTGGAAACTGCAGCTGCAGCCACTTGGCTGTTTCCAGAACTCCTGGCTTGCAGGTTGTAGGGGGACCAAGCAACCATTCAGAGAGTAATCACTCTTGCTTTGACTGGCTTGTATCTGGATCACAGTCTTGGGTGCTGGTCCTGGGGTGTGTGGCCACTGTGCCAGAGCTTGTGGGAGCTGTAGAGAGGGTGCCCTTCTAATAGCTACAGCAGCTGCAAAAACCCCAGCAATTTGGGACAAAACTCTCTCCATTATGGAAGCAGAGATCTACTGTTGCAAAGAGCTCAAAAGTCAAGTAATTAACTGGCAAGATGAGGAAGAAGAGGAAGAGCAATCAAACCACACAATCCTCAAAACATGGAAATGGGGGAGGACAATGAAGTCGGAACTCCTGTATCAAAATCTTTCAAGAAAAATATGGATTGGTCCCAGGTCATAGAGGAGCTCAAAAAGGATATTGAAAATCAAGTAAGAGAAGTGGAGGAAAAACTGGGAAGAGAAATGAGAATGGTGCAAGAAAATCATGAAAAGAGAGTCAACAGCCTGCTAAAGGAGACCCCAAAAAATACTGAAGAAAATAACACCTTAAAAAATAGACTAAGTGGCAAAAAGAGGCCCAATAAAGCCAATGAGGAGAAAAATGCCTTAAAAGGCCAAATTTTCCAGATGGAAAAGGAATTTCAAAACCTCTTTGAAGACGCTAATTCCTTCAAAATTATATTGGAGCAATTGGAAGCTAATGACTTTATGAGAAATCAAGATACTATAACAAATACAAACAAATGAAAAAATAGAAGGCAATGTGAAATATCTCATTGGAAAAACTACTGACCTGGAAAATAGATCCAGGAGAGATCATGTAAAAATTATTGGTCTAACTGAAAGCCATGATTAAAAAAAAGAGCCTAGACATCATCTTTCCAGAAATTACCAAGCAAAATTGCCCTGATATTCTAGAACCAGGGGGCAAAATAGAAATTGAAAGAATTCACTGATCACCTCTTGAAATAGATCCCAAAAAGAAAACTCCTTGGAATATTTTAGCCAAATTTCAGAGTTCCCAGATCAAAGAGAGAATATTGCAAGCAGTCAGAAAGAAACAATTCAAGTACCGTGGAAGGAAAGGGGGAGAGTTAACCTGGAGAGGAAAACACGTAAAGGAGACAGTATAGGTGTCTTTAAGTATTTGATGGGTCATCATTTGGAAGGGGTATCAAACTCATTCTTCTTGACTATGGAGGGACTTGAAGTTGCTGGTAGAAGATGAAGAGATAGATTTTGAACATATAAATGGTCATACTTAAATGGAATGGGTGACCTCAGTGTATGTTCAAGCAAAGGACAGATGACCACTTATTATGTATAATGTAGAGGAGATTCTTCATCTGCTGTGGCTTAGACTAGATGACCTCTAAAATCTCTTCCAACTCCATTTCTTTTGCATCTAAGCATAATACAAGTTTCCAGAATGACCAAAGAAAATGCTCCATGCTTGGAATGTTATTTCTCCTCGTCTCTTTCTTCTTGCTTCTCTAACTTTTGTTCATACTAAAATCCAATTTTCTACAGGAAGCCTTTATCAATTACTCTTAATTCTTTCTAATTAAACCCTTCTTAATTCTTTGCTAACTATCACTAATTATTTATCCTGTTTAAAGATCATGGGTATATATTTGTTTATTGTCTTTGCCATTAAATTGTGAGTTTCTTGAGGGCAGGGAACTTTTTTTGTCTCTCTGGCACTCAGTATAGTGCCAGGTACTAAATCAAAGTACAAGTGCTTAATATGTTTCCTGCCTGACAAATTGAATACTTAATTACCTGATGCATATCATATAGCTGGCAGAGAAGGAAGACACAGTTGTCATAGAGTACTTCAATCATTTGAACATAGACTGAGAGTCTTAGTGTACTAAAAGCAAAACTGCTGGGAGACTCAACATCCTACTAGTAATTTCATCACTCGGAACTTGGAGTACTATTGTTCTTCTGGACTTGAATATGAATAAAATAATAACTGATTGGTGAAGTAGAAAATGACTAAACCAAGGTACAATTAATCATGAATTAGGAGAATTCTGCCATATTTTCATGTGTATCAGAGAATTAAGGGGAATCGATTTTGGGGAAAGGAGAGGTAGGATCCCAGATAATGACTAAGGTCATTCAAGTTCTAAATCTTTAATCTTGGAATAAACTACTGCCTTTCCAGTAATATCATGAGTAAAACAAAGATGTCCCTTATTGTGACTACTATTTGATATAGTGTTACAAATGCTAGTTATAGTGATAAGTAAAGAAAAAGAAATTGAAAGAATAAGCATAGGTAAAGATGAAACAAAATTATTGCTTTTTGCAAATTATTTGATAGTTTATACTAAAAGACATAGTAAGTCAACTAATAATAATTGAAATTTTTAATAATTCTTTCAAAGTTGCAAGATATATAATAAACACTCATTTCATCAGCATTTCTGTATATTAACAACATCTGCTATGTATTATAGTAGACATCTGCTACTAGAGATACCATTTAAAATAACTACAGAATGTGTAAAATTTATGGGAGTATACCCACCAAGATACACACAGACAGATACTATGTGAATATAACTACAAAACAGTTTTTACAGAAATAAAAACAGATACAAATAATTGGACAACTATTAATTGTTCATAGTTAGGCTGAGTCAATGTAATAAAATGGCAATACTCTTTAAATTAAATTACCTTTTCAGTTACTTAAGAATGAAACTTTCAGCAAAGTAATTTTGTATCACAAATGATTACTTTAGTGAGCTAGAAGAAAAATTAAATTCATCTGAGGAAACAAAGGTCAAGAATCCCAAAAAGAAATAATGGGAAAAAGTTGGAAAGATACAGATCTAGTAGTGCCAACTCTCAAATTACATTACAAAGTAGTAAATGTAAAAAAACTATTTTGTATTGATTAAGAAATACAAAGATCATGCATTTGAACAGATTAGATGTGCAACGTATAGAAGCAAACAAACATAGCAGGCTAGTGTTTGATAAACACAAAGATCTGAACTACTGGGAGAAATCGCTGTTCAATGAAAACTGTTAGAAAAAACTAGAAAGGGATGGCCAGGTAGCACAGCAAGTAAGAGCACTGGCCCCAGAGTCGGGATGACCTGGGATTGAATCTGAGCTCAGATACTTAGCACCACACCCAGAAATAATTGGCCGTGTAACCTTGAGCAAGTTAATTAACCCCAATTGCTTAGGTGCAGCCAGGTAGCTCAATGAGTAAGAGTACCAGCCCCAGAGTCGGGATGACCTGGGATTGAATCCGACCTCAGATACTTAGCACCACACCCAGAAATAACTGGCCGTGTAACCTAGAGCAAGTTACTTAACCCCAATTGCTTTAAATAATAATAATAACAAACTTAAATTTAAAAAAACTAGGAAGCAGTCTGGAAGAAACAAGATCTGTCAACTGACATCTTACATCACATACCAAGGTAAGTTCCAAAGAAATGCATGACTTAGACATTAAAGGTAATATGAAGAAATTAAAAGATAAAGAAAGAAATTATTTAATTACTAAACAACAAATAATGAGGAATATAGAAAATAAAATATATAATTTTGGTTACATAAGATTAAGAAGTTTCTGCACTAACAAAACCTTTGCAGCCAGAATTAGAAGATTGACACAAAAATAGATAGAGGGGAGACAAAATTTACAGCATTTCACTGATGAGGTCTCATTTTCAAGCTATAATAGAAACTGAATCAAACTATAGGGAAAAGATTCATTCCCTCAATTAATAAATGGCCAAAGGATATCTTCTAAGGAAGAAATTCAAGCTATCAATAGTCATTTTTTAAAAATGCTACAATTTGCTAATAATTTAAAAAATGCAAACCAATACAACTTTTAAGTTTTACCTTACACCAATCAGATTGGCAAAAATAGTTGCCAAAAAATAAAGGAAAATGACAAGTTTTGAAGTGTCTTCAAAAAATCATTGACATCACTGCACTGTTGCTGGAGTTTTGAATTGGCCCAATCATTCTGAGAATTAACTTGGGACAATGCCATAACAATCACTAAACTGTACATATCATTTAAAATTATTTAATATTTTATTCTTCCCCAATTACATGTTATAAGGATTTTAAACATTCTTTTTTTTAAAACATATTTTCTCATTGATAAAGCAAGCGACTGGACACAGATGGCTCCCAGAGAGAGTGAGGCTAATGACTTTGCACAGCCCTCCTTCACCTAAATCAGATTCACTTGTAATTCACAGCATCACCTTCTTGATGTCATGGTCCTCTTCAAGAACCAAACACAAACAACAACAACCCCCTCTCCTCTCTCTCCCAACTCTCCGCTCCCTCTATTTACCTAGGGAATCATACCCTTACCTTCAGGTGCTCTGCCCAAAGGAACATAAATTTTGATCTCTGAAACCTCACTAGATATCTTGGTATTGATGGGCTAGATTTCTTTTCTAAGGATCATTCCTTAAACCCAAATCACTATTACTTTAATTGATTGGCCAACAATAGATCCCAGTCTAGGCCCCACTCTCTCATCTTGGCTCCAAATGTAGTTGTCGTTCCCAATGCCTCATTCTCTCCAATCCTACCATATCCAATCTGTTGCCAAGGTTTATCAATTTTACACACACAACATTTTTTCGTACATGCCCCCTTCTCTCCTCTGGCATTATTACTACTTTGGTCAAATCTCTCTTCTCTCAACCATGGACAACTGAAATGAACTAATGGTTTGTCTTCTTGCCTGAAGTCTGTCCTCACTCTAGGCCATTCACCATTCAGTGACCAAAGTGATCTTCTTAAAGCATAGGTCCAACTATTTAACCCTCTACTCAATAAACTTCGGTGGCTTCCTATTCCCTATAGGATCAAATATAAAATTCTTTATTTGGCTTTTAAAGTCCTTCACAACTAGGTCCCTTATTAATTTTGCAGTTTCCTCACCCTGGACTCCTCTCCATGTAATAAATAATATAGTAATGTTGGCCTCCTTACCTTTCCTCACAAGTATATTCCAGCTCTTTTATACTGCTTATGTTTCATCACTTCCCTGGCTGTCTTCAAGGAACCTAGGTGAGAGATCAGATAGAAAGTTGGACCTGGAGTTAGGAAGACCTGAGCTCAAATTCAGTCATAGACACTTAATCAGTCTGACCCTAAGCAAGTCACTTAACTTTTGTCTACCTCAGTTTCTCATCTGTAAAATGAGGGTAATAAATGCACCTACTTCCTAGGGTTGTAGGAATGAAATTATATTTGAGAAGCACCTTCTAAACTTTAAAGTACAACATAAATGCTAGCTCTTATTATTAATAATTAATAATAATTCAAATCCTACCTTCTACATAGGATTTCTTGGTCTCCTTCACTGTTTGTGACTTCCCTCTGAGATTACCTCCAATTTGTCCCGCATACATCTGTTTGTATTTTTCTCCCCTATTAGACTGTAAGCTCTCTGATAGTAGAGAATATTTTTGCCTTTCCTTGTATCCCTCATATTAAAATGCCTGGCACATAGCAGGTGTCTAATAGATGCTCATTGATTTTATTTGACTTGACTTGAGGTATTCAGCTCCATCCACTAGATCATGCTGCCTCCTAATATAGCAAGAAGCTTCTATTTGTGAAATTCCAATGGCCTCAGACTCTAGCTCTCCAATCATATTTAATCAACTGCAAAACCAGACAGAGGCTGCCTTAAACCTGTCTCTTTTTCTTGGAGCAGCCTGGACCATTGGCCCCACTTCACCTCACCCTGTCCTTAACACAAACCTCACCTTCTGTCCAGTGATACCATGATGCCAACTCAATGGCTGGGTAGCTCCTCAGAGGCAGTGTTGGCCATCTGGTATTCTCACCTGTATTCCTCAGACTCTCCAAATTATCTACATTTTTAGACAACAGAAAATCACAGAATTCCAAAGCTGGAAGGAATCTTGGACATTATCTCATCTAAGTCCTTCAGTTAGAAATGGAGAAACTGAGATCTAGAGAGATGAAGAGATTTACCCAAGGTCACATAGCTCCTTGGAACTCATTCTCCCCAAACCTGCACAGCTTAATTAGCTATCCCCAGACACCAACATTATTCTATTTTCTGTAAATGGGCATCACCTGCTTGGCATGTGGAACTACACATTTGTATATGAAAAAAAGAAGGCATGAGGTTACTTCATTTGTGCTGCAGTAATTATCTGGGTAATTGCTTCAGTCTTTGTGGTTGTTGTACTGTAATTTTCAGGTGGCAAGCTTTGACTTAAACATTTTTTCAACAATTATCTGAAAGAACAGCAGTGACTGAGTAAATAGAGGGTGAAATATTGAATGGCAAGTAATCTGGGAGGTTCTCTTCACCCTGCTCTGCCATGAGCAAAGTTCCCAGGTTTTTCACATTTCTAGAGGCTGCAATTGTTAGTGATGATCCCAGGGTGCCAGATATTTTACTGAGCAGGGCCCCTGTTATATAATTACCCTTAATAACAATGCAGCAGTACATTTATGCAGTGTTATATAATTGACAAGGCCCTTGCCCCTATATTCTTTCATTTTCTTCAGAGAAGAAGTAATGATGTAGTGTAGAAAGCAATGGTGGATTTGGAAATCCCCTCGTACCACTTACTAGCCATATGTTCTTTGGCAAATAACTTAAACTGTTAAGTTTTTCTCATCTATAATATATGGAGACAACTATACTATCAACTTTACTATTGATACTAGAGGCAACTCAAGAGGTATAGTAGAAAGAACAGTGGAGGGGCAGCTAGGTGGCACAGTGAATAGAGTGCTGGCCCCAGAGTCAGGAGGACTTGAGTTCAGATCCGGCCTCAGACACTTCACACACACACACACACACACACACACACACACACAACCTAGCCATGTGACCTTGGGCAACTTACTTAACCCCAATTGCCCTCCAAAAAACAAAAAAACAAACAACAGTGGATTTGGAGATGGAGAACGTAGATTCTAAATCTAGTCTATGACACTTCCCTGCATTGGTAATCTTTGGAAAATCATAGAATTATTCTGGACCTCAGATTCTCCATTTGCAAAATGAGGGGGTTGTAGTTGATGCCCTTGTGGTCTTTTCTGATGATTGACTGGGTCCTTCCAGAGCCTCCAATTTTAAGAAAACACATAGAAGTGCCACATCTTCATTTCTTTTCAGGTTCATTCCTGACTTCCCTGATTTTCTCTGTTATACTCCAATGGGGCACTCCTCTTCCCCTCCCTTTTCAGTTTTCTTTTATATGTTGTCTTCCTCCAATCAAATGTAAGCTCCTTGGGGGAAGGACTGTCTTTCTTTTTGCCTATATTTGTAGTTCCAGAGCTTAGCCCTCTCTCTGACACATAATGTGTGCTTCATAAATGTTTCTTGATTTGATCTGATAATCTCCAAGGCCCCTACTGAATCTATGATCTGTGAATTCATAGTGATATGAAACTAACGTAGGCAAGATTTGCTTGACTATGTATATTTTTGACAAGGGTTTAATTTTTCTTTTGTTATTCAACTGGAGGTGAGAATGGAAAAAGTCTCTTCCTCAATTTCAATAGCAGCAGTCCTTAGAGATGAGCAGAGTCATAAAACTTAATCTCACAGAGATTTTTTTTATATCCTCCAATGCAATTTCCTGACTGTAAGGCAATTGTCAGGAAAACAGGTCTAGAGGACATGAGGTTAATCTCTGGATTCTCCTCTTCTTTCACAACTCCATTTCTTTTGACTAATATACCTCTCCCTTCAGATTTGCTTTCTTTTGTTGTTGCTCAGTCATTTTTTCCATCATGTCCAAATTTTTGTGACCCTATTTAGCGTTTTCTTGGCAACAATTCTGAAGTGGTTTGCTATTTCCTTCCCTAGTTCATTTTACAGATGAGGAAACTGGGGCAGACAGGACTAAGTGACTTACTCAGGGTCACACAGCTAGGAAGTATGTCAAGAGGAATTTGAACTCAAGAAAATGAATCCTCCTGATTCCAGGCCTGGCACTGTCTCCACTGTGCCACCTAGTTACCCTGCCTTTACCTAATTTAATGTTACTATGCCCACTGCCTGTAAGGTACTTTCTCACTTTTTTTAATGTAATCAGAACATAGTTGGGGTGTTTTCAAGACCTGGTAAAAGTTTGCTACACCTTCTGCCACTCAGTAAATGAGAAGAATTAAATTGCTTTTGTTTTGAAATGAATGAAAGAAATAATAGTTAAATCATTGTAATGCGAATGTAAATTTTAAAGATCTTCCCTGCCCCTAGGCTAAAGTGCACCAGAAGCCTGGGGAGGGAGGCTTGTTTTTCAGTAGATACTTTTTGATTGGCCAGTGGGTCAATAAGGTTGTTACATTCTCTGAGCCAGGAGAAGGCTATATAAGCCCTGATGTGTAGCTTTGTTTTGGGACTCACTTTGAGAAGTGTTCTGTGATTTGATCTGAATTCTGGGAAGCCGTTGTTGAGAGTCCCCCGGCTTTGAAAAACCCAGATGTGGAAACCCAGATGTTGACTGGGTATGGATGTAATGGTTGGACAGTTTGGAAAGCTGTCTACTTGATCTGTTAATGTCTTGATAATTCTGTCTGTATATTTTGAGGTTTGGGGTGCTGACCTTTTTCCCCTGAACAAGGTAAACAATACATGTTTGATTAAAGTAAGCTTGTTAACCCATTTTGAGTTGCTTTCCTTTATCAAAGCAGATCCAAGAACCTGTGGTAGCTGCAAACCCTGAGGACGCTTGGGGTGCTTGCTGCTACAATCATGAGTTCTGCCAGTTCTGATAATAAATGACCAAAGGGTCACAGAGTTTTTGCGAGCACTGTTAACTTCAGTAGTACCAAAAAGCTCACATAGGTTATAAAGAAAAAGCTTTCTTTAATCTTTTGGCAGAGGGAAATTAGACATATGTGTCTGAGACTCCTCTAGTAGGAGACCCAAGGCAGTGGGGCTAAACCTTGATTTATATGTGCAAAAAGGCTTTGTACAAGATAAATTACAGATAACCAAAAGAAGGATAGTACTAGCATTAAGGGGGATTTGGAAAGGCTTATGGTAGAAAGTGAGATTTTAGCTCAAACTTGAAGAAAGGCAATGAGGTAAGGTGGAAATGAGGAGGGAGGTAAGTCTAGGCATAGACAACAGTCAGTGAAAATTAATGGAGTTGGTAGAGGGGTGTCTTGGAAGATCTACAAAAGATTGCTGTCACTGAATTTCAAAATATATGTGGGGGTGAGGATGGCAGAGTAAGCTGTAAGATGACTTGAAATGTAGGAAATGGCAGGTTGTAAAGAGCTTTGAATGCTAAACAGGGGGTTTTTTTTTTGATCCTAAAGGTGATAGGGAACCACTGATTTTTATTAAATAGGAGGATGTCATGACCAGACCTGCAATTTAGGATGATCAATTTGACAGTTGAAATGAGGGTGGACTGGAATGTGAAGAGACTTCAGGAAGTGACAGCAGCTAGCAGGCTATTGCAATAATCAAAAAATGAGATGATGAGGATCTGTGCTATGGTGGTGGTCTTGTAAGAAGAAAGAAGAAGGCATTTAGAGATATTGGGAAGATGCAATTAATAGGATATATCAACAGATTGACTATGGGGGTTGGGAATGAATGAAGATTCAAGAATAACATGTAGGTTGGGATCCTGACTGACTGGTAGGATGGTGGTGTTCTTTATAGTACTGGGAAAATTTAGAAGAGGGGGGCTTTGGGTAGAAAGATAATGAGTTCTATTTTGTAGCATGATTATAATATAAAATCAATTCTCAAGCCATATAGAATCTTGTTAAAATACCAAAATACACTTATACACATGGAGCATTAAAAAATAGAATTAGCACAGTACAATCTGAAGAGCAATGAATTTGTGGTCAGGAGACTTGGGTTCAAGTCTAGGCTGAATTATTAACTCTATGACCTTGAGTAAGTCATTTGACCACACTGAGCTTTCATTTATTAGTAAAATTATGAAATGTATTATGTTTTGGGACAAATTGATGGAGGTCCATGAGAGAGAAAAGAGAAGTGGTGGGTGAGACTTGAAGCTGTTGAGAAAAAGGAAAGGAAACTGGGTATTCACTGCCAAATGATTATGAAGTGATAATAGGCTTAAAAGGGTATAAGGAGGCATGAGGTGAGGTATAGACTCAGAAAGTAGCTCAAAAAGTTAAACTGAGAACCTCCATCTGTGCAGAGGAAAGGGTAAAATCTGTGGTCCTGTTTGTATTTCGGCCCCTGCCAAGAAACTGCCATAGGTGTTCTCAGTGTAGACCGTCTTGTCTTCTTGAAAAGAAGATTAAATATGTGTATGGAAATACTTGTCTACACTCCAGTTAATCACTGACAAGGAAGTGTTCTGTTCTCTCCCCCAAAATGGAATTAGGGTTCTATTGGAAAAGTGAGACCCAGAACAGTGGTGACAGAACTTGACCACTGTCAAATGGTAGGATAGCAGAAAAAAACATCTCACAGTAAAGGGAACAAAAGGGATAATTATGCAATCATATCTAAAAAGATAATAACAACTAGCATTTATATAACACACACATATATTCTGTGCCAGGCACTATGCTCAAATGCTTTATGAATATTATCTCATTTTATCCTTACAACTTTGTAAACACTATCTCATTTGATCATCTTGCAAGGTGGGAATCATATCCTTTTTACAGTTGAGGAAAGTGAGGCCGGTGGAAGATAAATGACTTGCTCAGGGTCACATATCTAGTAAGTATTTGAGACCACCTTTGAACTCAGGTCTTCCTGACAAGTCCCAGGACTCTATCCACTGTACCACAAAACTACCTCTATTTGAGCCTCTTCCTGAGAAGGATACTGGATCCTCTGAGGAAAAACAACTGCCTGTCCCACAAGGAATGATTTAATAGAATTATCTAAACCATAAAGTTAGAGATCACCCAGCAGGGAAGTGACAGAAAAATTATGGTATTTGTCAACTTGATAACAAGGAAAGGTTTATCTGTTCTCTTCTCTAGGGCATATCTCCAAGACATATCAGAGAAACTCCCCAGAGTTAACAAAATAACGACTACTACCCATTTCTGGCAGTTCATCTCAGCATAAATCAGACAGCCAGAATGTTTTGATGAAGAATATGAAGTCTTGGGCAGGAAATAAAAACCATAGGGAGCACAGGTTGTGTTTTCATCACTGCTGCCCACTGAGAGCGAGAGATATGGAAGAGGGGGAAAACAATTATGTCTTGTAATATATTCCTACAACAATATAATTTTCACTTGCATAGTTATATTTATGCAAACGCTATCTACCATAGTTCTCCCTCCAACCTCTCTGTAGGCTTCTTGAATTTCCTCATATATCTTCTTAACGTGCAGTGCAACAAATTACTTACTTCTCCATATGTTCATCTATTCTGTTCTTTTTGAATAAGGTAAATAATTCTCATCATGAGTCATATCCACCAAGTCTCCATGATACCTATAAGGTTAAATTGCCTCTTTTATTAGAATTTCTAGTTTATTCTTTTCATTGATCATATTTTTTATACTTATATATGGCAATCTGAGACCATCAATTTTATTGGTGAGTTTTCATATTGTGTTTCCTTGAATTAGCCTTCTTCTCTGCCATTATTCTCTCAGTATTATACTTATTATCTTCTTTGGTGTAAGACTTAGGAGATCTATGTGACCAATTTTTGATCTCTCCTTTTTGATGTAAAACCCTTTTTTGTGGTCCATATTTACTGAATGATTGATTTCAATTTTTAATATTTTCTGTTTCTTACATCACTACAGTGATCTTTTTTTTTAAGCAATCAGGGTTAAGTAACTTGCTCAAGGTTACACGGCCAGTTATTTCTGGGTGTGGTGCTAAGTATCTGAGCCCGGATTCAATTCCCAGGTTATCCCGACACTGGAGCCAGTGCTCTTACTCGCTGAGCCACCTGGCTGCCCCTAATCACTATAGTAATCTTAAGTATCCCAAAGAATCATTTCCATATAACAAATAATATTTTTAGAGAAGAAAAAAATCAGCACAACTGATGATTCATCAAATATTCTAAAACCATGTACAATATGCAACACCTGTGGCTTTCTCATCTTACAAAGAAATTGGTTGGGGGTGTCTTTATATCTCTTTGAAGCCTGCTTGAACTATATAATTTCAATATTTTGATTTTTGGTGTGTCATTGTTCTTTCCTTTTGTATTGCTATAATTATTTTGTACATTGTTTTCTTGGCTCTGCTTACTTTACTCTGCATCAGGTCAGATATATCATTCCATAAATCTCTGTAGTGATCACAAACATTATTTCTTGCACAATTTAAAATCCTTTTGATAAGATTTGAACTTTTCTAGACAAATGGGTTTTAACTGGCACTTACAAAGCACATCTGTCATCTCTGTCTGAAATTCTGTAATTCCAATGTTTTAATCCATAGTCCAGAAATCCAGGTCATTCTCAGTTAATCATGATGATAATAATAACTATTATTTGTAGAACATTCGCTATGTGCCAAGCACCATGCTAAGTACTTTACAGTTGTTTCCTCATTTGAGGAAACAACAACCCTGGGAAGGAGGTGATATTATTTTCCCCATTTTACAGGAAAGAAAGCCAATATCTTCTTACCAGACTGTCCCTTTCCCACATTTACCCCTCTTTCCAGAATACTCTACCTCATCAGGAGTACTGTATTTTTTTTATCTTACACCTTATACCAAGTGGGTACAGGATTTAGAAATAAAAGGTGATGCTGTAAGCAAATTAGGATAGCAAGGAATAATTTACCTGTAAAATCTATGGAAAATGGAAGGAGTTGTGGCCAAACAAGAAATAGTCTTAAAATGAATAATTTAGATTATATCAAATTAAAAAGCTTTTGCCAAATAAAACCAATACAACCAAGATTAGAAAGAAAGCATAAAACTGGTACATATTTTTTTATTTAAAATGTCTCTGATAAAGGACTCATTTCTCAACTACATAGATAACTGAGTCAAATTTATAAAAATAAAAATCCTCAATTGATAAATGGAAAAGGATATGAACAGGTTTTCAGATTAAGAAATCAAACCTATCAATAGTCATATTTTAAAATGCTATAAATCACTATTGATTGGAGAAATGCAAATTAAAACAACTCTGAGGTACTCACCTATCAGACTGGCTAGCATGATGAAAAGGAAAATGATAAATGAGGGGAGAAGAGGGACAGTTAGGATACAAATGGACTGTTGGTGGAATTGTGAACTGATCAACCACTCTGGAGAGCAATTTAGAACTGGGCCCAAATGGCAATAAAACTATACATGCCCTTTGATCCAGCAATACCACTGTATCCCAAAGAGATTTTTATAAAAAGGAAAAGGACCTATATGTGCAAAAATATGCATAGCTGCTCTTTTTGTCATGGCAAAGAATTGTCAATTGAGAGGATGGCCATTAATTGAGGAATGGGTTAAACAAGTTGTGATATATGAATGGAATGGAATACTATTATGCTGCAAGAAAGGATGAGCAAAATGCTCTCAGAAAAACTTGGAAAGACTTACATGAATTGAAGCCTGGTGAAGTAAGCAGAGCCAAGAAAACATGGTACCCTTAACAGTAATATTGTACACTGATCTATTATGAATGACTTAGCTATTCTCAGCAATATAATGATCCAACACAGTTCCAAAATATCCATGATGAAAATGCCCTCAACACCCAGAGAAAGAAATGATGGAATCTGAATGAAGATCAAAGCATACTATTTTTACTTTGCATGCATGTGTGTGTGTTTTCTTTTGGTCTATTTCTTCTGTCACAACATGACTAATATGTAAATATGTTTTCTATGATTGCATACACTCACAAGGGGGAGTTAAGGGAATGAAGGAAAATTGGAACTCAATATTTCTTTAAAATGAATGTTAAAAAATTTTCTTTAAATGTAATTGGAAAAATACAATTAAAATTAATAAACAAACAAATAAATAAAAATAAAGGAGTATTGCTTTTTTGCCTAAGACATCATGATCATTAACAACAATTTATTCTTTCCTTATCTCTCCATGAGTCACCAGAAGTAGGTAATGGTCATCAGCAGTGACAAGTTTCCAGAAAAGTTTCCAGGAAGTCCACATCCTAGACACATGCTCTGTATGTGCTCTCTTATTCATATAAAGTCAACAAATAACATATGAAGTAGAGAGTCATTAAACACCAATATTAATCTCTTTTTAAGTATTGTGATTTATTATCATTATTGTAACTATTACTAACCAGCATTTTTATACTGTGTTAAGGCTTACAGAATACTTTACAAATATTATCTCCTTTGATCTTTACAACAACCCTCAGAGGCGGGCATAGTTATTATGTCCATTTTACAGAGGAAATGAGGCAGACAAATGATTGAAAAAGATTTATTAAGTATCTACTATGTGCTAGGCACAATGCTAAGCACTGAGGAAACAAACAAAAGGCAGAAGAGTCTCTGCCCTCAAGGAGCTTGTTGTTCCTGTTCATTCTTCCTTCTTGAAGAGGATCAATGACATCATAATGGTGAATTGGTTATAAGTGGGGCAGAGCTACTCAAAGTCATCAATCTTACTCTTTCCTCCAGAATAATTGGAGTACAGTGGCAAGACACAAGTCAAGATGATCAGGCGATGGCCTAGGATTCAGGATGGCCAAGTGGGTGCCCTTGGCCATTTTAAACTAAGAATTTTCCCAGGTTTCAATATTTCTGAGGCAATGTCCATTCAATGATTAAGGACTAGGTAAGAACTGAGACAAAAGGTGACCTATTTTGTCATCACAAAAGAATAAATCTGGGAGGAGGATATCTTTAGAGTTATTGGCTAAAAGAGCAAATAACTTCTATTTACTGAGCCATCAAAACCTAAATGATGAGCAAGAGAGACTTGGATTGGAACTAATTATTGGTCAGAGTGATTCTTGTTCAATGGTGTAGTCAAGTAGATCCATTTCAATTAAAGTGGGCTCTTTCAAAGTCTATTTTTCCTGAGCTATATGTCAAGAAATCATGATAAAAACTCTGCAAGGCAAAGAGTTAATTGTCCCAGCTTTGGGGGAGGGAACCTAATGGTTAAATATATAGGATTTTTTTTTAATCTAGCCCTCCAAATTCCAAGGTATCTTAAAAATATGTGATCAAAAATTATATTCCTTTGGACAGAGCACCCACATGTAAGGGTATGACTTCCCATGTGAACAGAGGGATCATATGTGAAGAAAGAAGAAAATAAGAGGAAGAAGAAGAGGAGAAAGAGGAGAAGGAGGAAGAGGAGGAAGAGGAAGAAGAGGAAGAAGGAGGAGGAAAAGAAGAAAGGAGGAGAAGCAGGAGGAAATAGCAGTATTACCCAATTCAAAGTGCCAGGTTGGGTCCCCAGAGGGCAGCTACTACTACTCAGAAATTGTTGTTCATCCTTTATTTGGGAAGAGAACCAATGACATCGTAAGGGTGATGTCTTGACGTGTGCATGAATTGTTTAAGTGAGGCAGAGCTGTGCATATATGTAAGCTCCAATCTCTCCTCCAGAGTTATCCTCAAGGAGTTTACAATCTAATGGGGAAGACAATATACTAATAAATATGTACAAAGTAAACTATATAGAAGATAATAGATATTCTTTGAAGAACATCATTCAGAGTAAGAAGGTACTGGAATTCAGAAGGGTTTGGAAAAGTTTCCTGTAAAAGATGGTATTTAGTGGAATTTAGAAGAAGACAGTAAACAGAATAGAGGAAGGAGAGCATTTTAGGTATGGGGGACAGCCAGATAAAATGCTTGAAGCCAAAAGATTGTGTGTCTTATTTATGAATCAACAAGGATGCCAGTGTTGCTGGATTGGACTGTATATTGTGGGGCCTAAGGTATAAGAAAACTGGAAGGGTATGAGGAGATCAGGTTATGAAGAGTTTTTTATGCCAACAGAAAAATCTTGTATTTGATCCTTGATAGGGAGCCACAGGAGTTTACTGAATGTGTCTGTGTTGGGCGGGGGGGTGACAATGTCAGACCTACACGTTAGGAAAATCACTTTGATGGATAAATGGAGGATAGATTGGAGTAAAGAGACACTTAGAGCAGGAAGACCTACCCAGAGACTACTGCAATAATCCAGGCATGAGGTGATGTGGACCTATAACTAGAATGATAGCAATGTCAAAGGAAAAAAGGGACATATTTATGGGAGATTGCAAGAGTAAATAAAAGTGCAAGAAATTCGATATGATAGGTGAGAGATAGTGAGGAGTCCAGAATGACTCTTAGGTCGTGAGCCTGAGGAACTCAAAAGATGGTATTGCCCTGTAAAGTAATACAGAAGGTGGGTCAGGTAGGGTTTAGGGGGAAAAAAAGAGTTCTGTTTCAGACATGTGTAATGGAAATGCAAATTTAAAGATCTTCCCTGCCCCTAGGCTAAAGTGCACCTGAAGCCTGGGGTGGGAGGCTTGTTTTTCAGTAGATACTTTTTGATTGGCCAGTGGGTCCAAAAGGTTGTTACATTCTCTGAGCCAGGAGAAGGCTACATAAGCCCTGATGTGTAGCTTTGTTTTGGGGGCTCACTTTGAGAAGTGTTCTGTGATTTGATCTGGATTCTGGGAAGCCGTTGTCCAGAGGGGGGCCCCCCCCCCGGCTTTGAAAAACCCAGATGTTGACTGGGTATGGATGTAATGGCTGGACAGTTTGGAAAGCTGTCTACTTGATCTGTTTCTGTCTTGATAATTCTGCCTGTATACTTTATGTTCGGGGTGCTGACCTTTTTCCCTGAACAAGGTAAACTATATATGGTCTGACTGATTAAAGTAAGCCTGTTAACCCATTTTGAGTTGCTTTCCTTTATCAAAGCAGATCCAAGAACCTGTGAGCAGCCACCCTGGGGACGCTTGGGGTGCTTGCTGCTACAACATGTTAAGATGTCTACTGGACATCTAGTCTGAGCTGTCTGAAAGGCAGTTGCAAATGCAAGATTGGAGTTCAGCAGAGAGATTGGGGCAGGATAGGAAGACTTGAGAATTATTAGCATAGAGATGCTAATTAAATCCATGAAAGCCAATGAGAATACCATGTAAAGTAGTATAAAAGGAAAAGAGAGAAGGATGACCATTTTACACATTTTTTTTCTTCCTTAAGACAATTGTTCTGTTATTTCAAGCAACAGTTATTGTTTTAATAACTTGCAAAGTAAAATTGTATTTCTCCATCTTTCTTCATTATTTCCTCTAGGATATATACCAAATGACCTTTGTGTCTACAAAGATGTTACTTTATACTAGAAGAAATAAAAATATAACACATTCTACAAATCATAGAGAAATTCTCATTGTGCTCTGTATTCTCAGCTCTTTGCTTTCTTTTTGCTAGCTCTCTTGGCAAATCATTATGGCTAATTACAAGAGGTAAAATGCCTGTTTTCCACACTTGTTCATTGTGCTAAGTAATCTAACTAGAATTCTCTCAATTTTCCATTTGGCTGACTTTATTTTCTCTCACTAGCAACTCTGGACCCTGGTGCTCTAGCCCACAGCTATCTTGGCCTGCTGTGAGGAGCTATTCAGGTAAACCTCACAGAACCCCTACCTGCTCACTAAAACCCAGAAGGAAACATCTCTCCTCCATGCCTCAGTTTGAGTGTCACAGCACATCACCTACATATTCCCTGTGCTTGTTGCCTGCCTAATAAAACAGGACAAAAATAACTCTGAAATAAACTTGTTCACATTGAACTTGTTCATCTCATGGGGACTTCATAAGTACCTGATTCAATTACCTTCAGTAAATAAATTAACTGGGTCATCAGTCAGGTTTCTGAAATAGTTATAGGACTAAGCTACTCTGGTTAAAATTATTGCTTTAAAATGGGTAGTGTGTAATTTCTGGAAATGAAATCAACCTGTGTCCACCTCTGAATAGTGGTAGTTAACTTGTATTCCTATTAGCCTTGCTGGGGTTCCCTAATTGAAATATTTTAAAGGGAAATGACCTTTATACAAATGAATTCCACCATTTCTGGCAGGATTAGATGTTGTCATATATCAGCTGACAGTCAATGGACATCTCATCAATCAGTCAACATTTTTTTTCTTACAATAAGGAGAGTGGTATTCATCTAGTTGACTTTAGGTGATATGACTTTGTTCTGATGTCTAAGTAATTTCAAACTAAAAAAATGGAAAGAGCAAAGTTCTATGGAAATGGAATATACAGCCCTGGTTAGGGTATTCAGCAAGTAAATGAGTCACAAGCTTGAAAGGCTATTGTGCTTTTAATATGAAGTCTGTGTACCAGATTTCAGAGTTCCAACCATTCCAAGCCTCCGTGTGTAGCATCCCTTCTTCCATCGAGGGACAAGAGACTTCAGCTCTATGGCTGTAGCAATTCCTTAGGTCAAGCAAAACTTTAAATTACCTGTGCCAGAATGATGGCAAGTAGGTGATATTGGCTTATATATTGTATTGCAGATATTCAGGAAGTATTCCTACTATGTGTAAGGTGCTATGGTAGCTGCTGTTGAGATAAAGGCAGATGATATGATGGCCGCATATGTGACTTCCAAATGGACATGGCCCAACCAGTATATATCCAAAAAATAAATAGATTTGTAGCTTGTAGAACCTATGTAAAGGAAATGTGTACATGGATGACATCAAATTATATAGTCCCAGTGAAAAACACATTAAAGATCTTTATCTCATGAAATCCTTCAATGATATTAAAATGTGGGCTTAAGAAATAATAACATCTTAATAAACACCAAGGAAAAAATAGAAGGCTTGAAAATCAGGATTAATTTTAATGAATGAGTGATGCCGATTCTTGGAAATACTTTGGTTTCCTCCAGTAAAGACATATCAAGCATAAAAATATCACGAAGAAAGTCATGGCTTTGAAAATCAAGAGACATTGGGGTGGCTAGGTGGTGCCCTGAATAGAGCACCGGCCCTGGAGTCAGGAGGACCTGAGTTCAAATCCAGCCTCAGACACTTAACACAAAAGCTAGCCATGTGACAAATCGGGCAAGTCACTTTACCCCAATTGCCCTCCGAAAATCAAAAAAAAAAAAAAGAAAGAAAATCAAGAGACATTACCATCCCCAAATCAAATTCCAATGGAAAAACAAAGTTAAAACAATTAACATCTACCTAATTCTAGTCCTTTTATGCACTGCTGAAAATATATAATGGACAATGACAAATTTAGAAAGTATTTCAAATTTGCATATATATATTGCCTACTACCCTAAAATAGCTTTAGAAAGATTCACACTTATGCACCAAAAAGAAGGAAATGAAGTGGTAGATATTTTCAGAGCACATAGATAATCAAGTTAAAATGTTACAGTATTACTTTTGGAATAAAGAGACATATCTTCACAGAGAAATTATACAGCTGATAATAAGCACATACATAGGATTTGCCAGATGTAATCTAATGTGGTTTACTTCTGGATAGAGACAATGAAACACTCCATGAGCAACATCCACATGGACTCAGCCAATACAAGTCAACTCTGAGAAACGACTGAGTTATAAAGAATTATTTTTAGAAACAGTTTAAGACAGCAATTCAAGATCAGGTCGTCACCACCATAAAATATAGAAGGTTGGATTTACTGATGAATGCAGATTAGACAAAGAAATAAAAGAAAATCCAACATATCTTTGATAGTTTGCAAAAATTTAGCCTTTGGGTGGCTAGGTGGTACAGTGAGTAAAGCACCAGCCCCAGAGTCAGGAGGACCTGGGTTCACATCTGACCTCAGACACTTAACACACACACACACACACACACACACACACACA
>NW_027187460.1:19632946-19633985 GCF_028583685.1 Petaurus breviceps papuanus | reverse complement strand
AAAAAAAAAGATTTAGCATTTATGGAATGCCTTACAAGACATAATAATGACTAGAATGATGCATAAGAAGTTCCTGATCTTTTTTCATCAAGGAAAATAAGACAAATCCCTATATTACCAATGCAGATCTCAGGATATCTATCCCTGAGCTTTCAACAAATAAACTGCACCATTGTCTACAATCGCATAAACATATCAATAAAAAAAAAACTTAAGAAAAACATTTTTAATAGATGTCACCATACTAAATCCAATCTCAATGCTTTGTAGAATGAAAGACTTTTAAAATATAAAGAGCAAGCAGAAGAAGTCAAAATCATTTGGGAATCAAAATGAAGCACATATCACCCCTACTGTCTTGACTACTACTGCATTTGTACTGAGGATGAGTTCAGTGAGCCTACATAAGATGAGTTTTTGCCCTAATACTTTTATTGGATTACAAGAAAGCAGTTATTTAACCCACCTTTGCAATAGCCAAACAATATTACATATAAATGACTAGGTGGCACAATGGATAGAACACTGGCTTTGGAATCAGGGAGACATCTTCATGACTTCAAATCTAGACTCATAAACTTACTAACTGGGCCAGTCACCTAACCCTGTTTGCTTCAGAAGGAAATGCAAACCACTCCAGTGTCTATATATGAGGGTATATGGGCATATGAATATATATGTGAATGTGTGTATATATGTTTACAGGTATACATAGAGAGAGGACACAGGACCAATTTAACAGGAAGGCATAATACTTAAAAGGTGAAATTAAGAGATGAGAGAGGAATATAATGAGAGGAGATGGGGAGAGACAGATTGGGGCAAACTATCTCATACAGAAGAGGCAAAGGAAAATGGTTACAATGGAGGGGAAGAATAGGAAGGCAAAAGGGAATGGATCAACCTTATTCCTATTGAATTTGCCTTGAGGAGGGAATGAAATACACACTAAATAGGGTATCTTACCCTCCAGGAGAGTAGGGGGGGAAGGGGATGAGAGGGGGGATGATGGAAGGGAGGTCAGGCTGGGGGGGAGGGA
>NW_027187460.1:19584809-19632846 GCF_028583685.1 Petaurus breviceps papuanus | reverse complement strand
TGGGGGGGGAGGGAAGTTGGAACCACCCACTTTTTAAAAGGGATGGGATCAAAGTAGAGAATAGAACAAGTGGGAGGTGGCATAGGAGAGAGGGAACTATAGTCAGTCTTTTACAATATATCTACTATGTTATTGTTTTGCATTAGCCACACATGTACAACCTATACTGAACTGCTTATCTTCCCAGTAAGGGTGGGTGACAAGGGAGGAAAGGAATGAATCTGGATTTCAAAGTTTTAAAATCAAATATTCAAATATATATATATATATATGTACTATTATTAATTCTATTTTACATGTAATTGTGAAATAAGATATACAGGCACTGGGGCATAGAGATCCACTGGAAAAGTTGAAAAGGGTATGGGAGAAAATATGGGAGAGAGCAGATTGGAGGAGGGGATATCCTGTGGGACTGCTATTTTAGGGCAGTGGGTAGGGGAATAACAGGGAGAAAATTTGTAACTCAAAATCTGGCGGAAATGAATGATGTCAATCAGAAGTTAATAAAGCATTTAAAAAAAAAAGAAAAGCTCTTTGAATGTACGATCACATTTGATTCTCACAACAACCATAAAGGGGAAGTGCTACAGGGTCCATTGTCCATGATTTGTTAATATAAATATCAGTAATTTACATGGGGAGAGAGAAAAAGCATTTATATAATGCCAACTATGTTCTATGTACTGTTCTCAATATTTGTTACAAATATTATCTCATTTGACCTCACAAGAACTCTATGAGGTAGGTGTTAATATTATTCTCATTTTACAGCTTAGGAAGCAAAGTTCAAACAGAGGTTAAATAAGTTGCCCAGGATCACCTAGTAAGTATCTGAGGTCAGATGTAAACTCAGGTCTTCATGACCCCAAGCCCATCACTATGCATGGATCCACCAGTTGTTCTCTGTTGGTACAACCAATATTACTATCATTTTAAATTATCGCAAATTACATAACTACCTCTATATAAGTAAGATTTAAAAACAATTAAAGATAAACATTTTTTTAACTTCAAGCAAATAGATTTTTATTCTTTATTAACAATATAACTTAATTTAATTGAGGGAGATATTTCTTCTCCAAGGTCACCACTTTCAACAATCCTAAAGGCAGAATTGGAGGTTTAATCATTCAGTGAAGTTTTTATATAGTTGAAAAACCCTAATAATTTATACCAAAGTGGGTACTTGGCCTCAATTATAGAGATAAGTACCTCAATTCCCTGTTGCAATTTGCCCTGATTTAAATACACCAAATTTTTAGTTTGTACTTACTCAAATTAAAATAATTCCATTATCTCAAATCAAAAGCCAAATTATTACTGCTATTTAAATCAGCCCTAGTGTGTGTTGTTTAAATTTCATAAAATCTGTCTTGGGTAAGGGTGGGGAGAGAGGGTCATAATATTAGGGCTATGTATGTTTTCTCTAAAGCGAGATGGAAAGAAACTTATGGAAGGAGAGATTGGTAATATATAATATGTTGTTGTTCAGTTGTATTTCAGTTGTATCTAACTCTTTGTGACCCCATTTGTGGTTTTCTTGACAAAGACACTGCAGTGATTTACTATTTCCTTGTTCAGCTCATTTTATAGATAAGAAAATTAGAGTGAACAGGGTTAAGTGATGTGTCCAGGATCATATAGCTAGTCTGAGGCTGAATTTGGACTCAGGTCTTCCTGATACTATGGTCTGTGTGCTATCTACCGTGCCATATAGTTGATTTCAATGTATAACACAGGGCCTGGCATTTCAGGTCCTCCATAATCTGACTCACACCTACTTACCCTGTCATGTTTCATATCTCTTCCCTCCATATAGTCATTGTTTTTGCCAAACAGACTTAATAGCTATTGTCTGTATATGGCACTCCATCTCTCATATTAATACCTTAATACAGATGGACCTCCATACCTAGAATACACCCACTTATCATTGCCCTCTTGTAGTCTTTAGTTTCTTTCAAGACACTGCTTAAGTGCCCCCTCCCATACAAGACTTATTCTGATAATTATTGTTCTCTTCCACTTGAAATTATTTTGTTATCTACTAATCTATAAACATGTTATTATCTCTCTAAAGGTTTATGAATTTGATAGCAGAAATTGATTTGTTTTTGTTTTATACCCCTAGCTCCTCTTCTGATACTTCATAGTGGTGGTAACTGGGTTCTTAAAGGCTATGCAAGTAGACCATAAACTTCAGCAGTTTATACCATGCTGGAAATGGCCCTGGTAACTAATCAAATCTATTTTCCATGGACTTTCCTAGTTAATTACAGAGAGGAATATTACTAGCAGGCCACCCAGTAATAATTTCAGCAAGGGATGACAATACATAAAACAAAGAAAAAATAGCTCTTAGTTCCATGCAGAGACTCCCAAAGTGGGTGATGCAGCCTCCTGTGGGACACTGGAAAGATTCAGGGGGGAAGTAGTAGCCTCAGGTGCGATTGGAGGCCATCAAAAAATAAGGGGGAGGTGGAAGCATAAGAAAAAAAGAGAAAAAGAGAAAATTTTGAAAAAAAATTGCACATGATTTGTCTATTGTGTAACAGAATTAAAGCTGTAAGGATTACATTTTTTTCCAAATAAACATACAATCTGCAAGTTATATAACCAATCAGTGGTCAAGTCCTCCAACAGGTCTTAACAAGCAAATATTGGCAGGTGAGCGTGTCGCATTTTGTAAGGAAGTCCAGCATGCAACAGCAGGAATATGTGCCCATAATGACATGTTTACAATACAATACTATATGGTTAAATAACACAATATTGCATCATTAAAATTTCAATTCAGAGGAAAAAAACACAAATTTATAACAAATTAGTAAATTTAAGATGTGTCATTTAAAAGATATATATTTTATATTTTCTTGAAATGACACAAATTAAAAAACAAACATTAAAGAAAGTAGATTTCCAGGGGGTGCTGAGCAATTTTTTTAAAGGGTGAAGTAGACCAAATAAGTTTGGGAACCTCTGATATAGATACTTTCCTCATTTGCAGGTAGCATAATAGGAAAGTGGAAGGGGATGAGTGACAGATAAGGTGACAAGAATGACAGTTTTCAGATCATCAACTAACTTTAATTTAACTATTAGTATATTTAATGTGAAGTAATTATTGTTCATAAAGGAGTCAAGAAAAAGCTTTCACAGTGGAGGGGAATAGGGAGGAGATGAGGGGGAGTGAATGAACCTTACTCTCATCAGAACTGTCTCAAAGAGGGAATAACATACACATTTAATTGGGTATAGAAATCTATCTTACCCCACAGGAAAGTAGGAGGGGAAGAGGATAAGAGAAGGAGGTGGTGAAAAAAGAGTGGGCAGATTAGGGAGGGGAAGAGGTAGTCAGAAGCAAAACATTTTTGAGGAAGGACAGGGTAAAAGGAGAGAGAGAATAGATTAAGTGTTGGGGGGGGAATTGAATGGAGGGAAATACTTATCAATAGTAACTGTGAAAAAACTTTTGAAACAAGTTTCTCTGATAAAGTCTCATTTCTCAAACATATAGATAATTGAGTAACATTTATTTTAAAAAAAGCCATTTCCCAATTATAAATGATCAAAATATATGATAATTTTTCAGATGAAGCAATCAAAGCTGTCTATAGCCAAATGAAAAAAAAAAACAATACTCTAACTCACCATTGATTTTAAAAAAGCAAATTGAAACATTTATGAAGTACTACCTCATACCTATTAGATTGGCTAATAGGACAGAAAAGATAAATGATGAAGGTTGGGGGGGGCGATGTGGGGAAAAAAAGAGATGTCAATGCACTGTTGGTGGAGTTGTGAACTGATTCAACCATACTGTAGGGCAATTTGGAAGTATGCCCAAAGGGCTATTATACTGTGCATACTCTTCTACCTAGCAATGCCACTACTAGGTCTGTATCCCAAAAGAGATAAAAGAGAAAAGGGAAAAGGGTCTATACTTCCTAAAATATTTATAACAGCTCTCTTCTGGGAGCAAATAATTAGAAATTGAGGGAATGCCCATCAGTTGTGGAGTGGCTCAACAAGTTGTGGTATGTGATTGTGATGGAATAAAAGTATTCCCTAAGAAATGATGAGCAAGATGCTCTTAAAACAATCTGAAAAGAATTGCATGGGCTAATGCAAAGTGAAATGTACTATGTACAAAGTAACAGCAATATTGTAAAATGATCAGCTGTGAATTATTTAACAATTCTCAGCAATACAACAATCTAAGAAAATTATGAAGGACTTCTGACAATAGCTAACCATCCCCAGAGAAACAACTGATATCTGAATACAGATTGAAACATTTTTTTCACTTTTCCATTTTCTTCAGTTTCTCTATGTTTTCTTTCACAACATGACTATTATGGACACATTTTGTATGACTACACATGTATAACCTATCCCAACAGGGAGGAAGAGGGAGGTGAGGAGGGCAGTAAGGAGAGAGTGAATTTGGAACTCGAAGCTTTACAAATGAATGTTAAAAATTGTTTTTACATGTACCTGGAAAAAATAAAAATAAAATACTAAAAAAGAGAATGAAATAGATGATATTTTAACTGACAGACAAAGGCTAATTATTGTTATGGTATCTATCCCTGAGTAGCTATCTGTAAATAATTAGATCATTAGCTAAGATTAGAATTAGTAAAATGAAGATCAAGAACAAGAAGGTATCTAAGATAAAGAACAAATGAAGGAAAAGAGAGATGAAGGAATGCAGAAATGACAAACAACAATAATAGTAACAATGATAGGAAAACTATGGCATATAACCGAAACAATTTAGCCCTGAAATTTTTAAGCAAGTAATTGAAAATTTAAAAGGGGAAGTGGGAGGATTAACCTTGAAGAATAGAAGGGACACATCTTCCCTGACTTCCTTTAAGTTACAGATAAAATCCTGTCTTCTCTGAAAAACTTTTTCCTATCCACTTTAATGTTAGTGCTTTTCTTCCATTACCTCTCTCCAGTTTATGCTGTTTATATCTCATTTGTACATCACTGGTTTCAGGTAGCCTCCTCCATTAGGTGGGGCTTTATGGGAGCAGGGACTACCTTTCGCCTTTCTTTGTATCTCTAGTTTTTTGGTACCTCACACAGGCACATATACTGTTTTACTTTATATCACATATTTGAATGTCAGCTATATGCTCTTATTTGTGTAATGAGGGAGACTGGATTAGATGATCTCTAAGAAATACTTTACTATTAACATATTATGAATCTAGATTGTAAGCTCCTTGAGGACAGAATTTACTTATAATGTATCTTTGTATCTCCTCTAACATCTAGCATAGAATATAGCAGAAGCTTAGTAAATATTACTTGAAATAATGTGATATATTGTTAACATTTATATTCTTCCTGTGGCATTTTATGGTGGAAAGTCAGGGAATATGGAAAGAATGTACCCAAAGAATGGAAGCTAAGGATCACCCAAAGGGCATATTCTCTCTCAGTGGAGAAGCACATGACAAGTGTAAGTGCATGACAGCATTTTTTTATTACTTGCTTTATTTTATTTATATATTTTTTAACATTTTGAGTTTCAAATTTTCTACCTCCCTCTTACACCTCTCTCCACCAACCACTAAGAAGGCAAGCAAAATGATATCAATTAATTATACATGAGAAATTATGCAAAACATATTTCCATATTGCCAAAAAAACCAAGAAGAAAGCAATAAAAATGTTTTAATTGTAGCAACACTTTATAAATGGGCCAATAATGGAGAAGAAATATGAATGATGTCATCAGAGAAACATAGGAATGGTTAGAAACAGGTTAGATATGCAGCGAGCATTAGAGACAGCCAGCGGACAGACACTCTATTTGTATCCTTTCAATATCAGCAGAATACTAGGAAGGCACACTCACAATCCTTCAAGTGTAGAACTTGCTAGTAGATATGGGGGAGAGTAACAAAGGATGGTCAGGTATGACTGGCTTGTGTTCTGCATTATTTAAATGAGTACATATATCAATGAGGACCCATTGGAGAGTAGGAGGGGAAGAGGAAAGGAGACAAATCTAACAATATCATTGGTTGTGTAAACTCTAGATTCCATTTGGTGTTATATATTTCTTTATGTTCTACTGTTGCTCTTTTAACTCCTTTACAGAATGGATTCTCAGGAATGATACTCTGAGGTTGATCAAGGAAGCTGAAAGCCGATTAGAGTTAGGCAATATGTAAGTAGTTGACCATGAATTGTATGTGGTACAGCTCTATGTCTGACTGAAGGGCCAGATGAGTGGATGAAATAAAGGCAGGATGCTCTTATTGGAGTAGTCACTCTGAATGTAGAAGACTGATTGATTATAGAAACCAAGACAGGGATGAGAAGTTGTTCTTTTTGACACATCCAAGGTCAAAACTGGAGAAAGAAAGAGGGTAGCAAAGTGAGATGTAAGCCAACATCAGGGACAGCAGCTGTGCTTTGTTTCAAAGGGACATATTGCAATCACGGGGGATTTCTATTGTCTCAACCATTAACAGTGCTTTTGGAAGCTCCAGATACCCTGAGAGGATGGGGGGAATCATCCTTTGTCTTTAAAAAGAATAAAACGTTTGTAGGAGTCTTGATCTGCTGAGCCAAAAAAAAGAGAAAAGGTTTTATTTTTATTAAAAGTTTTCTGAGTCTATCTCAGTAGGCAATAACAATTTCTTAAAGGTAGCCTAGTGGTTTTGTTAGGGGCAAGATGTACACAAAATTCATGGGGTTGTTGACATTCAAACTCCAGGAATTAGGATGACAAGCCTATATTAAGACATTTTCTTGGATTCAGGATTCACAAGTATTCCTGGGATTATAAGAAAAAAAATGGAGTGGGGACGCATTTGGTCTTAAGGTTTTCTCAGTGTGGGGAACTCTTTGTTGGGAAATCCTTAACACTGGTGACTATCAGAAGTCATTCTCTAACACATAGTGTTAAAGAGTTGCCTGGGCACTAAAAGATTGTGATTTTTTCCCATATTGAATCCAGATCTTCCTGAGTTCAAAGTTGACACTTTGTTCACTATACCACAGTTTCTTGGAGTTTTAAGATTGGAAGCTAAGATTAGTTCATTCAATGAATTTAATTCAACACACTTCAAGTTCAATATGAGATAGTTCCATCAAAGAAAGCTAATGAAATCTTAGGCTAGATTAACAGAGGCATAGTCTCTAGGACTAAAGGAATGACAATATAGGGGTGCTCTGCTTTGGTTTGATGGCAGCAAGAATGTATTATTAAGTTTTAGAATCCAAATTTTAGACAGGGCATTAATAAGCTGGAGAATGTCCAGATGAAAACAATTAGGAAGGTGAAGGGTCACAAATCCATGTCATGTGAGGATAAATAGAGGGAACTTGGAATATTTAGCTTGCATAAACCTTGGGGTCTGATAGGAGGAAGGGGTCTGATATTTGTCTTGACATATTTGAAAGAGTATCACATAGAAGAGAAATTAAGCTTGCTTTGCTTACTTTGAGAAGACAAAATCATGAGCAACATGAAGAACTTGAAAAGAAGAAATACAAGTTTTGATGTAATAAATAACTTCCTAGCATTGATGGGGTGTGGAATTGTGATTCCACTAGATGGGTCCTTATCAGGTATGTTGTGCTGATTGGCCTCTTTCTAGCCCTTATGCTTGTCTACTAATCTACTTCATTGATTCTTGTCCCTTATCTATCTTGGAAGCAGCAGAAAAACACACTGTTTTCTAGCTATTTTCTTTCCTCTCTTTCATGTATATTTTATTTTCTCACTTTTATCAATATTCTCTCTTAATTAGTTGCTTGAGACATTTAATTGAGGAAGTGGTTGGCAGCAACTTTCTTCCTATTCTCCAATATAATCAGGGGAGGAATTGTCTTCCCCTCTCTAAGTCAGTCAAGTGGGGAACAGCCTCCTCAGTTCAAAAATCAGAGGTCTCATCTCTTCTGTGAAAACCCCAGTAGGGATATCTTATAAACCATATACTTGTATTATGGGAAACAGCACCATGTAATGCAATGTACTATAGAACTGGCCTCAGGAAAATCTGGATTCAAGCCCTATCTCAAACACACACTACCTGTGTGAACCAAGTCTATTTAACCTCTTGTTGACCCAAGCAACACCCTAAGACTCTTAAGTTACAAATCAGTTGCTACTTAGAAATGGCAAAATAATTGGCATTGAGAGGTTTCTACTTTGATGAAATCAGAAGTATGGTGTGATGTGTGCCTACATATTTGTCCATATGTGTATATTATATAACATACATATGTATTTTCATGTATGTATCTGTGTAAACTATTATTCAATTCTATGCAAAAATATTTATTAAATGCCTATTATGTGTCAGGCACTGTCCTAGGTGCTATGGATATAAATAAGAAAAAGAAAGATGGGCCCCGCTCTTGAAAAACCTTATAATGTAATGGAGGCAGACAATACACAAAGGAAGCACAAAAGTGGAGAGGAAGGAGAGGAGGATCCCAGGGGCTACTTGGTAAGGGGACATGATGTTCCATGGACTCAAACCCAAGTTGAGCTGCTAATGGAAAATGGAGAATTACCCAGAAAGTTCTGAACCTTCAAATAAAAGAAAGATTTGATGAGGAATTTGTTGCTGTATCCTCCAGCCCACTAATCAGAGAGGAGAGGCAACAGAAGGAGATGAAAAGTTGAGAAATTGAGTATCAAAAACTGAATGAATCAGCATGGTAATGAGATTCCAGGTGATCAGCTTAGCCTGGAGAAGACATGGTGTTCTGTGACATCAAAACCAAGCTGAGGGACTGATAGAAAATGCAGAGTTACATGGAAATTGATTGCACATAGGTATATACATTTTTCAAAAATTATTTTTTTTCTTCTTCCTACCTCTAATGAGTGAAACAAGAGTACTCAAACCCCAAGTTCCTCCCTACCCCCCCCCCAAATCTCTTGAAATTCCCTCTACTTGTTTGGCTTGTTTTCTTAAAGAAATCTTCCCTTGGTTTCTGTTAAACTAGTATAAATCTAAAGCACAAGGAAAGCAACTCTCTAGCTCTTCTTACTGAGAGAAATATTTTACCAGTAGTGACAAAAAATAGGTAAGTAGATTTCCTGGTAAGTATTGTAAGAATGGCTTCCTTGTATACTACCTCTCTGATAAAGATACATTTCACTATTTGTGTGACTTAGTCATATATGCTTTGCATTATAATAGGGAAAGTATATATTGCATATATGTGATTTTATAAAAACAGAGGTATACTAAATTTGTAACAAAAATCTAGATATATAGATTATAGATTATTAGATATGTAGATACATAGAGATAATCAGATAAAAATATGTCTATCTATACCCATCGGTATGTATTTATAATTTCAGAACTTTCTAGATAACTCTCCAGGTTCCATCATCAGCTCTACTTGGTTTTGACTCCACAGAATACCATGTCTCTTCCAGGATAAATTGATCACCTAAACTCTCATCACCATGCTGATTGCCTCTATTTTTGATACTCACTCAGTTGAATGCACATACACACACACACACACAAACACAAAACACGTGTATGTATACATTCATAGAGAAGTTAGTATATATAGTTGCTTATGCATGTATGCATGTATATATGGGTATATGTGTGTATTTCTATCTCTATATATTTGTATCTATCTGTCTGTAAATATAATCTCCCCCATTAAATCACAAGCTCCTTGAGGGCAGGAACTGACTTTCTTTTGCTCTTCCTTTTTCCTCTTTTTGTATCCCCAGTGTTAAGCACAGCACCTTGAACAAAGAAGGCACTTAATAGATTTTGATTGATTGATTGATTGACTGGACTCCTGATTTGACTGACTGGAAGTCTCTTCAAAATTTGAGATGCTATTATTTTTGATTTAGCACTTAGATATGAAGGGCACCAACCTAGACAAAAGATAGCTTCAGAGATGAAAAATGGAATCATTCTGACCCTTAAGAACTTATGCAGTATTGGTAACCATATGGGAGATACACAAAGTTAACAAGTCAAGTAAACAGGCATTTATTAAGCACCTACTATATGTAAGGTACTGTGCTAAGTGCTGGAGATAGAAAGCAAATACTAAAAAAGAAAACATTGTTTTCAAGGAACTCACAGTATAATATGGGAAAATAAATAAGGCAGGGTGTTAGGGGTAAAAGAAAGATCCAGATAAAGCCTTCTGGGAAAATTTGAGAACTCTCATAACATATCAGCAATAAATGTGGTGTCAGGCAAAGGGATTGCAAATATGTAGTACAGGTAGGTGGTAACTTATAAAACCCTCAGCCCAAATCAGTGACCTCAGTAAAATTTATGTTAAAATCCTCAAGGCATTGCTATGAACAACTTCATAGGAAATATACTTAGCAAGGAAAAGGAGAATCAATTTATATTTGGTTTTTGCAATGAAAACTAAGCTCAGAAAGTGACCTCATTCATACAAGGCCATCTATAAAGGGCAAATTAAAGCAATATATATATTAATTTTTTAGTCTTCATTTATTTGTTTACTTTTAGTTTACAGTATTCAGATCCACAATTCCTTGGGTTTCAAATTTTCTCTCCCTCCCTCCCTTCCCCCCCATGATAACATACAATCAAGTATAATATCTGCAAATATTTTCACATTAGATATTAGTCAGGTTATAAAGAAGGATTGTATCAGATGGAATGAACAATGGAAAAGAGGACACAAAACCAAACAAGAAAAAAATCAGGTAGTTTGCTTCAATCTGGATTCAAACTCAATTCTTTCTCGTTCCTTCTCTGGATGTAGACATTTCTCTCCATCATGAGTCTTTTGGGGTTGACTTATAACCCTGCATTGCTGAGAAGAGTCCAGTCTATCAAAGTTGGTCATCAAACATATGTTGTGTCTGTAATTGTGTACAAATTTCTCCTGGTTCTACTCTTCTCACTCACCATCAATTTGTATAAGCCTCTCCAGGTAAATATGAAGTCCATCTGATCCTCGTTTCTTATATTACAATGGTATTCCACTACATTCATATACCACAACTTGTTCAGCCATTCCCCAATTGATGGGCATCCCCTTAATTTCCAATTCTTTGCCACCACAAAAAGAGCTGCTATAAATATTTTTGTACATATGGGTCTTCCTCCCACTTCTATGATCTCTTTGGGATACAACCCTAGAGGTGGCATTGCTGGATCAAAGGGTATGAAATTATTTATAGCCCTTTGGGTGTAATTCCAGATTGCTCTCCAGAATGGTTGGATCAGTTCACAACTCCACCAACAATGCATTAGTGTTCCAATTTGTCTACATCCTCTCCAACATTTGTCATTTTCCTGTTTTGTCATCTTAGCCAATCTGACTGGTGAGATGTGGTCCCTCAAAGTTGTTTTGATTAAGCAAAATATTTTTAAGCAGCAAAGATAATTATGATAATTGTTATAATGAATAACATAATTACTAGAATTTACATAATACTTTAATGTTTGCAAAGCACTATTTCGTATCTATCTATAATCTCATTCTATTTTCACAAACACTGAAAGAGAAGTGCTATTGTTATTCTCATTTTACAGATTAGGAAACTGGGCCTGAGAGAGACTTTTTCAGGGTCACATGGCTGGGAAGGATTTGAATTCAGGACTTCATGACCCCAAGTCTAGCACTATTATCCACTGAAAAGGTCAGGAAAGATATGATTTCAAATCTCATCTCTGATACTTACTAGCTCTGTGACTATGGGGAAATCTGTTTCCCTTTGCTAAAGCTCATTTACCTCAACTGTCAAAAGGAGGTAATAATACCTGTAATACTTGACTGACAGGGAGTGCTGTTTTAGGGATGAAATGAGATCACTGTTATACATCATAAGGTCTTATCTCTGTGACATCTCTCTCTAAGGGTCCACTTGTCCCACTATTTGACTTCTACAGGGATTAGAGATCAATTCTCTGGGGGAGAGACTCCCACAGTCCAGCTTTACTGGTTGGCCAGTCCTCTAACTCATCACCACCAAACTCCTCAAGCCAAATTTCCAGAGGCACAGGAATTCCTGGTTATAACTCTGCACAAATAAAAGGCATTATAGAGATCTAGAGTTGGAAAGGAAATTAGGGGTGATCCTTTTCAACCCCCTTACCTCAAAGATTAGGAAACTGGTGCCAGATAAGCTAGGACTCTTTCCCAAGGTCACACAGGTAGTAAGTGGTAAGCAACAGAGCCAGGATTTGAACCTAGTGCTCTTATCCAAATCTAGAGCTTTTTCCCATTATACCATATTTCAAGAAATCTAGAGCCATACACAGAGGCAATCAATACTCAGAATTCTCTAAGATAAACTATTATCCCACACTGACTCCTCATTGGCCCTACCCTATCAAATGAGTTGGACCATTTTCAAAATAAACTTCTTTCAGAGCATTCTAGCCACAAGGTGCTAGCAAACTCTGAGAGAAATAGAATCAGAAAATGTTATTGCTTCTGGGAACTGTAGGGATCCCTGAAACTACCACCTTTACTGCCATTCTAAAGAAGAGAAAACTATGCAAAAACCCTTATATAAGTTTATACATTTAATTAGTAGCTGAAGTTTAGAGAGTCTCTAGTCCAATTCATTTGTTCTACATGTATGGAAGGAAATGGAGTCCTAGAAAGGTGAAATCCCTTGACCAGAGTAACATTTGAACTGAGGTCCTCTGACTCCAGTCCATTACTTTTTCTTCCAATCATGCGATCTAATATGCTTTCCATTTGACCAAATATTGCCTCCTTAAGTAGAAATTAGCTTTTTTTTCTGCTCTGATCTCAGTGTAGGTAGCCACAGTGATAAGGCAAGAATGAATAAACCAAACTGCCTGGAAACCAGTGCCTCTTCAGAGATGCTTTAAAGATAAGAGAGAGAAAACATGGTTTTCTGTGTCCTGAAAAAGGTTTTTGATATACTCCCTGAAGGCTAAGGTGCTTCTGGCCTAACTGAATCTGAGTTATCTTTTACTAGTATATTTCCATACCATAATCTTTTTCTAACAATGCAGATGTGGTACAATCTCAAAGAACTCCTCTTTGCTGAGGCTTACCCACTGTAGCTAATAGAACTAGGTCACCCTTGCTAACAATCATAGCAGAATGTTGCATCCTATATGATTTTAAAACTTTTTCAAAGGGCTTTCAGATATGTATTATCCCATTTGAACTTCATAACAATCCCAGGGAAGCAAGTAGGACAGGCATTATTATCTCCATTTACCAGATGAAAAAATTTCAGAGTGGAAATTTGAGTAACTTGTCTGAGCTCAGGTGGAACCATCATCACCATCACCATTATAGTAGTATTTATATAGCACTTTAAAATTTGAAAATAGGTGTGTGTGAATTTTGTTCGATCAGCACAGCAATTCTCTGAGATAGAAGTTTTTGTCATCCTCATTTTACGCAGAAGGCAAATGGGACTGGGAGAGATAAAATGACTAACCCAGGGTCACAAACTTAGTAAATGACTGAACCAGGATTTGAATTCATCTTCCTGACTCCAACATCCAGCATTCTATTAACTGTTCAACCTGGGATGCTCTCTCATCTGTAGGACAAACTCACTCTCTCATTCTATCAGATCCCCTCATATGGATTCATAAAACAAGAGTGCTGGAAGGCACCTTCATGAAAATCTAAACTAATATTCACCTCCCCCATTACTACAAAATTTGAAATGTTTGGAAGACTGTCATGCAGAAAAGAGACTTGACTTGTTAATTTCATCTCAAGGAGCCCAGCCATGCAGGAGCAGTGTCCAAGAGGTAAATTGAGACTTGATGAAAAGTACAATTTCCTAAGAAGCAGAACAGTCCAAAAGCAGAATGGACTGCCTCAAAAGCCTTCAAGAAGAGATTGGATGACTACTTGTTGATTGTGTTGTGAGGTAGGATTCTTTTTTATCTACAGGTTGAACTCATGACCACTGGCATCCCAACTTCAAAATTCTGTATATTTTATAATACTTTGGAGAAAATGAAAGCAACATAGTTGAAATTATTTTACCCAGTTTCACATATGGTACAAAAAGGAATATCTTTGGAGTCAGAAGGCCTGGATTTTTACCTCCTTTGTTGATGTTTACCACCTCTGTGACCTTAAGAAAGTCACAACCTCCATCAACACCAGTTTCTTCTTTAGTAAGATGCAATGGTTGAACTAGATGGCTAGAGAGATCCCTTCCAACTCCCAATCTTGATCCTATAAGATATAGTTAGCTTGGGGCAACAGAGGGGTGGCTACATGTAGCAAGGCAGCCATCCACAAATCATTGCAACATATGAGTCAATAGACATTTATTAAATGCCTGCTGCGTACCAGGCACTGTGTTGGGAATGCAAATTTAAGGAGGGAGTCAATTCCTTTTCTCAAGGAACTTACATTCTAAAAAGGGAAATAATTTTCAAGGTATATAAAGGGAATTCAAGTACAAATATGAACATATTTGAACATATGTGCGTAGTTGATGTTCATCCTTTGTTTTCCAAGAGGATCAATGATGTCATGGGGTGGGGTCTTGACTTGTACATGAATTGGATTTAAGTGAGGCAGAGTTGCACAAAGTCAACAACCTCATACTCTCTTCCAGAGATAATTAAGTTCAGTGGCAAGACAAAAGTCAAGATAACTGGCAATAGCCTCAGATGCAGTGGTGACCTTGGTGTCTTTGATATCTGACCAAGTTCTAAGCACTCCATATTGCCTGTGTCAGCTGTCTTCATGGCTCTTGAAATAAATTGTTCTCATCTATCCATTCTGCCAGTGGAAGTCTTCATATGCTTGGGGGTAGATATTTCTCTAACTCATCTTTGGGTTTGAGGTCTGTCAGTTACCTTTAACCTGGTTTAGCTCATCTGTCAAGATGGTTTTACCAGGGTGTGGCTGTGGTTCATGCTAGTTTCTTGGAGCCACAGCTAAGAGTTGGGTGAAGATAGACACCAAATGTGGATGAGTAGCCCTGACAAAGGGGTCAGCAAGCCCTCACACCAGAGGTGTTAGTCCTAACTGAACACCTCATACATGATCTGTCTGTATCTGCTTAGATGGAGTGCATATGTATGTGTATATACACATTGAAATAGATAAATGATGGTGTGTGATAGTAATGGCAATTAAAAATTCCCCTGTATTGGCTTGGTTTTCAAATTGATTGTGTTAAAACCCAGAGTTTGTTAATCCCACCTGTGGGATGGGCTTGTTGATGTGAAAAGAAAGTCCTGAACTGGGAGGAGCTGGTGATGTAGATTTGGAGAGACACTAGAGAGAGGCGGAAGATCTTTTTGGAAGCAACACCTCGTGGAGAGAGAGGCTAAGAGAATTGCTGGTGGCCGCTTTGAATTGCCCTGGACTTTTGAGACCTGCCCCCTGAGCTGCCAAGGACTGAGGAGACATGGCTGTTTTGCTGGTACTTTGTCTGTCTGTTTTGATGTTGTTTTGCCAGATTTGTCCACTGTTGAAAGACAGTCCTTTTGTTGAAGAAGTCCTGGAACCTGGCTGTTCGCTAAGAAGCCCTGAGACTGTCCTGCAGACAGAGAGTGAATACTGTCCACTGGTGAGGGACAGTGCTGTTGTTGCAGGGGTCTGGAGACTGTCCTGCAGACAGAATGAATACTGTCCACTGGTGAAGGACAGTGCTGTTGTTGCAGGGGTCTGGGAGCCTTTCTGTTGGTTCAGAAGCCCTGAAGAAGGATTTTCTTGTTGTATGTTTACAGAAATCCTGGGAGAGGGCTTTGCTAATGTGTTCAGGGGTTCTAGGACTGTTCTACAGACAGAGGATAAATTCATGAAGGGACTGACAATGTATCTTATGGCCTTGCTAAGCCTTGTCTCCCCAGGAACTAAGATTGCTGAGAACTTGCCTCCTGTCAAGATGAAGAAAAGACCTCCCTTTGGGTATTAAGTGCTGTGTTTAAACTTGATGTAACTCTGGGGTAGATTCAATTGTGATCCAGGGGTGGGGAACTTTTGACCTTATTGTGCTCTGTGATTGACAAATGAAGGTACTTTACCTATGTTTGGAAACTAATCTCCATTTGAGAAGAGGGGTTTTGTGGTGGACTTAATTAAGGTATAGCCTAGGGGTGGAGTAGTATTTAGAACAGGGACTTTGTAATTGATTGAATGATTGGAAGATCCTGGGGTGGGGTAGTACTTGGAGATTATTTAATCACACTTAGTAAATGCTGTATTTTGAATGATGTCATGTTTTGATCTTCTCTGTTCTTGGTTTGTCACTGAATAAAATAGAGAGCACCTATGCTGGTATTTTGAACCTGGGAAGTTGCCTTTGCTTGGCATTACATTACATGGTGTCATCCATGTGTATTTGTAGTATATGTATATAGGTGCATTGGTTAGTTATTGTTCTTTATTCTCAAAGAAGACCAAAATGACATCACTATGTTGGAGTCAAGGTACAGTGTGCCCTACTGTGGCTGATCAGATCAATATGAGTTTGGAAGATTCTACTGCAGGTCAGGCACAAATAGACCCCATGCATATTTGGAATGGATATGTCTGTAAATCCTCACCTGTCATAGTTCTTTTGAGCTACCACAATCCTGCTTCATTCACAGAGCACAGTGTCTTCTTTGATGTGGGCATGCCATGCTGGGCATTCCTGTGCCAGTGTCTCCTATGTCACAAAACTGATTCCAAAGTACATATGCACATATTTAAATATAGGTATGTAGATTATGGTGCTATAGGAAGCAACATGACATAGTGAATAAAGGGCTGAGCTTAGGAATCAGGAAGACATGACTTCAGTTCCTATCTTAGACACTTCTCTGTCACCTAGGGCAAACCACTTAAACTCCCTCAATCTGGGTCTCTTTGTATAAAACTCTTTGCAAACCTTAATGTGTTATATATACACATGTATACATATATATCCAAATGTATATATTTATAATATAGATTGATATATACATATCCATATCTATATCTATCAATCCATCCTTCATCTATCTATCATCTATCTATCTATCTATCTATCTATCTATCTGTTTATTTCTTCTGAGACTTTTCTTAAGTCTAAGGTTTTCAGTCCCCTAGGAAGTCTTACTCCCCAACTGAAAGTGACCTCTTCTTCCCTCAGATTTCTTAGGGAGTACTTTATCTGGATCACCCCTATCTACTTTTCATATCATAGATTAGACCTGAACCTATGAAATCATTGCTATATGAAACTCCCTTTATACATGCGGGTAGACACCTTTTCATCAAGTCATGGCATTAAAATTGCCCAGAGCCCTGAGAGGGTAAGTCAATTCCCCAGCACCACACAGTTGGTATGTGTCAGAAATGGGACTTGAATCAATGTTTTTCTGACTCTGAGGCCAGCTCTCTACCATGATAGGCTACCTTTCTTTCACATCATCCCTTGTAATTATGATTATAGCTTATGTTTATAAAGTTCTTTTTAAGTTTATCTATAATTTAATGCTTGTTCCAGGCCTATCTCAAAAACTGTGAGCAAAAGCTTGACCAAACAGAGGGTTTATGGTACAATAATTATTGTACACAGAAAGGTATTGAGCATGATGTGCCAAGATTATTTTAGAGCACATACACTGGAAGGTGGTGATAGAATCTGAGGACCAAGTAACTTTCTGAGAAGACCAGCCACCATGTTAGCCATGAATTTGAGACCACAGTAAGTCATTGGCACCATCTTTTAAGTCATACAGCAATTATCACAATAGTGGACCAAGAGGGGTGTCTATAGTGAAAAAGTCATAAATCCTTAAAGTATTGCCATGTGACTACTTGCCAATGGTGTGAGCATGGGGTATTCAAGGAAGCCATCAGGTCTTTGTGGATGTTCTCAGTGAAGTTCAGAGTGAAATATCATCATATTACATGGTGAAAAGCACAAGTATTAAATATACTTCCAGATAAGGGAAATTATAAAGGATGGTCACAATTAAGCTAGTAGCAATTTTTCCTTTGTTTGAGTAGCCTCAATCCAGGGGTATTATTTGGTGTTAAGGAAAATGGGAAACTTAATGTCACCAATTTTTTATTTGAAATCAGTAGTGCTCCTGGAGGGTCTGGATGCCAATCACCCTGCTGCACTTGGGCCCTTCCAGCTCTTAATCTGAGTCTTTGACCTCACTTGGTGTGAGCCATTGAACAAGTTATTGTGGGATAAGTGATAAAGATACAGGTCTTGGAACTAGGAGACAGTCTCTAGTCCTACCTCAGATATTTACCAGCTGAGCGACCATGGACAAAGTACTTGTCCGTTTCTTCATCTCTAAAACAGTGACAAAGATATTTTCATTTCTATATCTTGGACTGTTGTGAAGAAAGTGCTTTGGAAACTTTAAAGCACAATAGAAATGATTCATCATTGCCCTGTGTTTTGAATAGGCAAACTTAAGATTGATGGCCTTATGAAATCAGAAATTTTTTAATTGCCTCACACAGGACATTTTTTGTTTTCAGCAGCTGGGTGGGCAGGAAATAGTTTTGTGGGTGCAAAAGAGTAAGGAGGTCCTGAGTTCAAATCCAGCCTTAGACACTTAACACTTACTAGCTATGTGACCTTGGACAAATCACTTAAGCCCAATTGCTCTGCTTTCCCCACTCCAAAAAGACCAAAAAAAAGCTGCTACTGCTCTCATAGAAGAATGGGTAATAGAATACTGGTAATGAAATCAAGAGAATGGCTTAAGTGACAATAGTCACTCAATCTCTCAGAGTCTCAGTTTGAGCACTTGTAAAATGGGAATAATTCCTACACTCACAAGATCTTTGTGAAGATGCCATTTTGCAATCTTTAAAGCACTAGAGAAATGTAAATTATTATTATTAATGTGCCTGGGTGATGTATCATTGTTATTTGCATATCCATTATGTCCCCCCTCCTATATTACAAATTTATTCTTATCTTTCTCCTGGGGCTCAGCACAAAGCTCTACATAGAGAAGGTGCTTAATAACATTTAATTAAGATTCAGCTCAGTCACCATCTTCTGGATGACAATCTTTTCTGGTCCCCACAGCTGCTAGTGCCTACCACCCCATAATTATCTTATATTTACCTTTATTTGTATATGTTGTTTCCCCTGTTAGAATGAAAGTTCCCTGAGTGAGGGACTTCCACTTTTGTGTTTGTATCCCCAGAATTAACATAGTACCTGAGTCTTTATGGGTACCTCATAAATGTATGTTAATTAATTAACAAGTACATAATGTATTGAATTTAATTTTTAAGAATGATTATATGCTGAAGAGTAACTTTAAAACAGAACACAAAGCCATAGGGGCAAAGAGGCACTATGCTGTGGTGGGATGACAGAGACCCCAGAATATGAAAAGACCACGGCTGTGACAACCACAACATGGAGGTGGATGATAAAGGGGCCCCTAGCATGTCCACTAGGGTATAGAGAAAGAAGTCTGCTATTTGTTAGCTTCTTATTTTAACTAGTTGTTGTTTCCACCTATTTTAGTATTACAGCTGTTACTATTACCTTCTAAATTGTACTGCCCAGAGGCAAACACTTGATTGCCTTGCCCTACTTACAGCTCTGGCCATAGTTACCCAAACTTAACAAAGTCACTCTGGCCCCACCATAAAATTTCATTTCATTTGTCTTCCTTGATTATAAGGCAGTAAAGATGGAAAATAGACCTTTTAGTTTTGGATCTACCATGGACAGAGATTAAAAAATAACTCATTGATTTTTCTGGGTTGTTAGAAATAAAAATCAATGCACTCCAAAAAGACACAATGCATTTACAGCACAAACTTCAGTCACCCACATTGGTAGGGAGAGCAAATGTTTGCCAACTTATCTCACCAGCATTGTTCTTTTATCGAGATTTCTCATGTATGATGCTATTAACACTGCCTGGAATATGAGTGAGTGAAATCCAATAAAATACCATCAGAGAGCTCTTGGATCTCAAAATAACTTGCCAAGCATCAATGAGTATAAGGATGTATCAAGATGATATGCCACTGGGAAAGTAATATTCTCCACTTGTGGACATTTAGATGAAATGTAGAAATTGTTGTTCAGATCATTGAATAAAATTATTACCATCATCCACTTCTCAGCAAATGTACCTTGACTTGTTAATTGCCTGGACGCTTAGTATTAATAATTGAAGATCTGAATGCACTCTTACTGTGTAATCCAATTCCATGGTTCCTATTCAGGGTAATATGAACAAGTGCATTTCTCAGGAGGAAATGCATTAGGGCAAGAATACTACATTAAAGAGAAAAAATGAAGACTTCTGGAAACGAATGAAAGGAAGCAATAATGAACAGAATCCATTTTAAAATAGGGAGGGGGTGATGAGATGAGTGAAAAATATGCAACAAAAGAAATAGAGACTAGAGAGGGCTGTCTCTGTTTCACCAGTGCCATCAAGCTGTATCAAGCACTGATACAAGGGTGGGAAATGGGACAAAGTAAAGGTGTGAAGTGGTGGGCTGGAAGAATCCCTTATTTCTGGGTCTCTGTTCCTTCAATTAAAAAATTAAGGAGTTGAACCTGGCATCTTCTAGATTGTCTTTCAGCTCAGATATTATGTGATTCTTGGTCAGAAAAGCAAGTGATGACTCCTTACATTACTCATCAATCTCACCCTAGACAATCAAAAGTAGCAAGGTATGGGGCGGCCAGGTAACACAGTGAGTAAGAACACTGGTCCCAGTGTCGGGATGACCTGGGGATCGAATCCGGGCTCAAATACTTAGCACCACACCCAGAAATAACTGGCCGTGTAACCTTGAGCAAGTTACTTAACCCCAATTGCTTTTAAAAAAAAAAGTAGCAAGCTATAGGGGAGAGAGGGTTATACTTAAAGTCAGGAAAATGGATTCAAATCCTGCTTGATAAACTTACTACCTGTGTGTCTCTGGGTGAGTCTTTTTATATCTCTTGGCCTCAATTCTTTATCAATAATATGAGAGGGATGGAATAAATGAAATATAAGGTATCACCCTAGCTCAAAAGTTATATAATTCTGTTATTATAGACCAGACAAATATAATAGGGAGTGATTTTTCCTATCATATGAATATTGTTCTGGTTTATCACAGGCACCTAGGTGGCAAAGGCCTGGAGTCAGGAAGACTCATCTTCAGAAACATACTAGGTATGTAACCCTGGGTAAGTCACTTTACCCTGCTTGCCTCTGTTCTCATTTGTAAAATGTACTGGAAAAGGAAATGGCAAACCACTCCAGTATCTTTGTCAAGAAAACCCCAAATGGGGTCACAAAGACATGACTGAAAATGAGACATTTTCAGCACTTCCTTAAAAATATATATCTGGTATTTAGGAGAGAAATTAAAAGCCAGGAGATATAACTTGGAAGACAACTAAATAGATGTGATAGTTGAATCCTTTGGAGTGGAAGATTACCAAGGGTAAACATATGGAGCAAGACTAGAAGAGCTAAAAGGACAGAAGATAGAATCTTGCCTTTAGTGGTTAGTAGAAAGAAAAGATGAAATAATAAAGACATAATGAATAGGGTTGTAGGAGGAGGAACAGTATCATAAATCACCAAAAAAATCAAGGAATGTGAGATTTTAAATTGTGATCACTTTTGTCCAATATTGGGCAGAAGTTAAGAAAGGAGAAAATGTTATCATTAGGATGTGGTTGTAAGACCTTCAGGAAAGCAGTTTTAGTAGGCTGACATGGTTTGGAGCTAGATTACATGTAGTTAAGGAGTGAATGGGATGGTGAAGAAGGGGAGGGAGCAAGTGGAGACATCTTATTCTAGAAGTATGAATCAAATTCAAAATGTAGTGAGTCACTGAAGTCCATTCTAGCTCCTTGAAGTTCACTATGAAATAAAGGAGAGTGGCCTGATAAATAAAGTTCAAGAAGAATTGGAGATGTTAAAGAAAGGTAAAAACCCAGAATCTTAGATTTGACCATTGATGGCCAAAAAAAAAAGAAAGAAGAAAGAAAAGCTAAACATGATCATACCTCAATGTCATGTGCATCTGTGGTTTCCTTGATGTGGGGATACATTCAATTGGTGCAGTTTATAACCAGAAACAAAGCTCTGGATGTTTTACCCTTTCATCTCTGGAGCTTCCATCCTAGAACTTTTCTGTCCTGATTGATGACTGCCCTCACCTGGCCCAGGATTTCAGACAGACCCCAGGCTCACTTAACTCCCTACTCCCCAGACATCCTATCTATCCATTCATTCAATCATCATAATCATCATCTGTCTTAGTATGTAGATCTTCATAGGTTGCTGTGGCTAAAAACTCTACATGCTTTAAAGGCAAACATTTTTGGTGATGATTCTCTACATGCTTAACCAGGCTGATCCAGGGAATGGACTTATAATTCATTGCTCCATAGTTCATACGTGATTCAACTTTTCTAGTTTTGTGGGTATTAACTTATACTCTGCTGAAATAGCTTCTGAGTACCCAAGATCAATCCTGTGCCACAATAAGGAATCGTAGTGGGAAAACGTGATGTCCTGAGGTCACATTAATTAACCAGAAATATGGAAGAATTAATTCTAGTTATGTTTCTTAGCCTTTTCATTTTATATATGTTTGTATGTGTATGTATAGGTGTGCATGTTTGTGTGTACATGCATATACATACACACATCACATATGTGTACATATATACACATGCATACACACACACACACATAGACAAAGAACTGTGAGATTTAAAAAGAGTCTAGGTGATGACTAGTCTGAAGTCAATTCTTTCTACTGGCCTCTGACTCCAGAAATCTTAGATCAAAATAAGTCTGATCCTTTCTGGACCTATAAAGAGATACACAATCAATGTGTCCACCACAAGATAATTCCATTCTCCAGGGAAAATTGTGCAGCAGTTATGACTCCCTGAAGCCAATGTCCAAGGATTAACAAGAGCAGAACATATATATTCGTGATTTTGAGGTATGGTTACCCATCCGATATCATGTTGAGTGAGTTTCCTCAAGAAGGGGAGTCTAACAAAACCTTATATACTTGGTAATGGCTGCAGGGTTACCATCACTGATCTAAAGATATCTTGGAATCATTTACTTAGCTTTTTAAAGAAGTTACTATTGAGTCTATAATATTAGAATAAAAAAGAATATAGATCAATATGAGGAAATATCTCATCCTAAAAAGGTCTAAAAATGAAGAGTGCATGTACATATAGAGATAGTTCTAAAAAACAGTGTAACATCAAAAACACAACTGGGATGTTCACACACATACTGACTACAACTATCTTTAAAATAACATGCATATAAATATGTGTCCAATTATAGGATCAGGAATTATTGTTGACAGGTTTTTATAGACATCATATTTAAGTACAATTTCAATCATAAAATTGATCAAATATGAACAATTCAGTCTGGAATATGTTATATGCAAGGTACTCTGCTAAGTGCTGGGGTTACAAAGACAAATGAAATACTTCTTGACAAGTCTTCCTTTCCCCACTTCCTCTGGGACTCTGCTACCCAGAAAGCCTGAGGAGTTTCTGAGTGCCTGAAGCAGAGGACCCTTACCACTGCCCACCTGAGCTGGAGAGGGGAGTAAAATTTGAGTAACACAAATTTGTATAAAGTCACAAGTGTCTATATAATTCATGCCCTCATGGAATTAACATCTTATTGGGGATGTGCAATATATATGTAGATAAATACATACATAATAATTGAAAAGAATGAAATGAGCACTATTAAACTAGAAAAAGAGGGAGAGATTGGAAAGATGTTGTAGAAGCTGACTTAATAATACCTAGCAACTAATGACATATGCAGAAGAAGTTAAGAAAGAGGCATGAGTTGAGAATAATTTCAAGGTTGCAAATCTGAGTGACTAGAATAATACTGGTACCTTCGAAAGAAATAGAGTAGCTTAGAGATAAAGAGAATGAGTTATGTTGTGGTCACACTTTATTTTATATACCTATTAGATATCCAGCTGGAGAAGTCCAACAAGCAGTTAATCATCCTAGCACTAGAACTCTGGATAGAGATAAGGGATGGCTATACAGATCTGGGAGTCATCTAAATAGAAGATATTCTTTTCAATACTGTGTTCCTCATTAAAAACAAATAGACTTATTATTTATTCTATGAGGTAAAGAGGATCACAGATACCCATATTAAGATCTCCTTCCTTTCTTCATAATAACCAAACTCCATTGAATTGAGTGGTCACAAGCTAAATACACTGAACAATGAGGATTATAACAAAAGTCCCTTTGTCAAAGAATATTCCAAGGCATTGAAGATATTGTTTGATTCCAATAGACTACTAGATAGGAATCTTCTTGAGGGCTTTCCAACATTGTTCTTAAAGGTTGAACATTTAAGAAAAAAGGTGAAGATGAAAAAGGAGAAGAAGAAGAAGAAGAAGAAGAAGAAGAAGAAGAAGAAGAAGAAGAAGAAGAAGAAGAAGAAGAAGAAGAAGAAGAAGAAGAAGAAGAAAGAGAGAGAGAGAGAGAGAGAGAGAGAGAGAGAGAAAGAAAAAGAGAAAGAAAGAGAGAGAGAGAGAAAGAGAAAAAGGAAGGTTGGATGGAAGAAAGAAAGGAAGGAGGGATAGAAGGAAGGAAGGAAGGAAGGAAGGAAGGAAGGAAGGAAGAGAAGGAAATAGCAGTGTTGCCCAACTCAAAATGGTTGGGTCCCCAGAGGGCTATAATCTATCTAATCTATAATCCTAATTCTGTGATATCTAGAAGAAAAGGTCTATCAGATAACCTGACCTCTGATACCAGCAAGTCCAAAGCAGGAGAAAAGGGTTTTAAGGAGGTGTTGTAAGAAACACAGCTGTAACTAACACTAAAACATCACTGTTGTCCAATTTGCCACAATATAACCTGGTATGAGTCATTTTGAAGAATTTTTAAAAAAGCATGTGTGAGCCATTCAGGAACAGGAAACCCTCAGATCTACACTCTTACAAGAGAGATTTTGCCTTCGTCCCTTGGTCCCTTGTTCTCCTTTCCCTTCAAGAAAATTACCTCTGCAATCAATGCAAAACAGAACATTGGGAAACATCATACTTGTGGTGCTGGATCTACCTGCTTTTACCTACTGCCTGTGTTGGTAGAAGGAAGTAATTAGATTGATGAAAGAGGAACTAAAGAAGTCAGAGAGTAGAAGAAGAAGAAAAAAATTGAGTGGACAGTGAAGATAGGAAAGAGGGGACAGAAAGGGAGAAAAAGAGACTCATAAAGAGAAACAGAGAGAAAGGGAGAGAGAAGGAGAGACAGAGAGAGATGGAGACACAGAGAGAGAGAAATTATTAGAATTAAATAAACCATAAACTACATGAGGGCATGAGGTCTTGTCTTATTGAAACTTTTTAGCAAATGTGTTTCCTGTGAATGAATAAAGGAATTAGGTGAATTGTTCCCTAAACAGTGTCAGCTTTCAGCTCAACAAAAGCAAGTACATCACAATGCATAGAGCTTCCCAACACAGGAATGGTTATTTCATAGGGGAGTTTTTCAATTCACTTTTCAGAGATAATACAATCATATATTTAGAACTGAACTGTACCTAGTCTATGCTCCCTCCTCTGACATTTAATATCTCTGACCCTCAGTATTCTCAAGTGCATTGACCATATAGAAGTGGGATTTGATTCCAGTTATAGCTTCAAATCTGCAATTCTTTCTACTTTGGAACAGACCTCGAGGTATCTTCTGACTTTAACTCTAGGATTCTAGAACTATATAAGGGTAACAATAGTTGGGTATTAAGATGCTCTCTAAATACAAATGGTAGCCTGCTGGTGGTGAATAATAATAGCATTTAGGAACATTTTCATTATTTGAATTTTTCTTGCAAGATACAAAGGGAATAAATGAAAACTAAAGACAACTAATGAAATCAAAGACAAGGAAGAGAGCAAAAGAAAACACCTAAGATATAAAAGGAGAAAAGAGAGAATCCAAGTTCTAAAAGGAAGTAAAATAGACCTAATGACTACCCAGAGAGGTAGTGGGCCCATGAAAGGAGGAATTGACTTTAGAAAAGCCACACAGGTTTAAAGATCTAAAGTGAAAGATTGAAAAGGTGAAGATTACATGGGCATATGGAAAAACAATTCTATAAAATTAAAAGCAGAACTAGGATATCTACATACCCATTTAATATAACTCTCTTTGAAATGGTGTACATATGAATATATGAATATTAATTACAAGATCAGGAGTTACAGAATGAGTTGTTGACAGGTTTTTATAGGTATCATAATAGAGAAAAAGCCACATGGGGAGAAATAATAAATTATTTGGGAATGTGTTGGAACATGATTAAAGACTTTCTGCTTTCAAAAATGATCAGCATCTCCAACTAGAATGAATAGTAGGAATGCAGAAATGATGATGAATGGAATCTTGGACTGAAGTATTTACTTTTAAAAAAAAGTATTCACTTATTTTCTAAATAAAAGAATTCCTCCTATTACTAAATGTCTACCTTTATTTTAGTGGTATGCCCATTTTCAATCGTGATGAGCTGGCCTCCTTATCTCATTCACAATGAATCTTAGACAATTTAAAGATTAGAGCAATTGAAGAAATGTGAACAATGAGCTGGTGGTTATTAATATACCAAAAGTAAGTCACTACTAGATGATAATATTTTGAAAGCTCATACACCATGTACTCTATGACCTATTAAATCCTCGAAATGATGACTTACTGTTTTACCTCACCTGCAATTGTCAGGTTGACATACTCTAAATTTATCATTTTTATTCTCTCTCCCTTCTTCCTTCTTCATCCATTCCCTTCACTTTACTCTGCACTTTTTTCTTTGCACTTTACCCCCCTCAAAATTTCACTGAATCTGTGATTTTGTCTAGAAATCTCTAATCCTGGATATTTTCTCTTATCTGGATTTCCAAGACTATCTTGGTTCTCCTACCTTTCTTATCATTCTTCTTTTCTCCATATCTCTTCCACTAACTGTGGCTATGTTCAAGGATGTGCTGGTAAATGTTTAACAAACAGATTTCCAAAAAAGAATTGTACATGTGAAACATTTCTAAGTTTACTGTGCTTTATTAACATTTTGCCATAACTTTCTGAAGTCTAGACATTCAACAAAACAATAAACCAAATCTTGATTTTTAATATTACCTAATTATGAAAATGTAAAATCTCACACTGAAAATTTAACAATTGGCTTTCCAGGACTGATTCAAACTGGTTCTAGCATACTCCTGGTTATAGCCAAGGATCTTTCTGGCTTTTCTTCTTTTCCCTCTACATTTTCTGTCCTGATGGCCTCCTTAGTTTATGAAAATATCTATTATACATACAATGTTACACATAAATATACAGACACACATATGCATGTATATGTAATAAAAATATACATACACATAGATATATATATAGAGAGAGAGAGATGTATAGATAACATGTTTGTATTTGTATAGTCCTTTTCCTCTTCTTTTATCTCTGTGTAAATGTATTTTTATGTTTAGTATGCCTATGAGTGCTATCTCCAGGTCAAAATATTGTAGTGTTGAGTAACGTTTTGAGTTCCAAGTTGCTTTCCAGAATGGTTAGACCAATTCACAGCTGTACTAAAAATACATAAGTAAGGGGCAGCCAGGTGGCTCAGCAAGTAAGAGCACCGGCACCAGTGTCGGGATGACCTGGGGATCAAATCCGGACTCAGATACTTAGCACCACACCCAGAAATAACTGGCCATGTAACCTTGAGCAAGTTACTTAACCCCAATTGCTTAAAAATAAATAAATAAATAAAGATTAAAAAAAACAAAAATAAAAATACATAAGTGTGTTGTTTTCCCACATCTCTTCCAACATTTGTCATTTTCTACTTTCGTCATCTCTGTCAGTTTGATAGGAATGAGGTAGAACTTCAAAGTGTCTTTAATTTATATTTCTTCAATTTATTAGTGGTTTAGATCATTTTTTCACAGAGTTGTTCATAGCTTGGATTTCTTTCTTTGAAAACTACTTGTTCATAGCCTTTGACCATCTATCTATCTAGGAATGGCTTTACAAAAATTATTTTCCTAAAGTCCACATCTGACCATATTCATGCCTTTAAATAACTTGTGTCTTCCCCACCAAATTACTTGTATTTATTTTGCATTAAATTATTCACGTACATGTTGTCTACCTTGAAACTCTCTAAGGACAGAGGTTTTTTCATTTCTGCTTTGTATCCCCAGGATCTAGAACAGTACCTTGCCCATAATAAACACTTAATAAATGTGTATTGATTGGTTGATTCATTGATCTATATGAGTACTCTCTCTAATGAAGCAGATTGAAATTTATCTTTGCCCTAGTATCCTTTGATTCTCTTATTTAGTGGCATTGAAATTTAGAGAACACATCTTAGAGAATCCTAGGTAAATATTATCTTTGGCCCAAACTCCATCTCAGCTCTACACATTATAATCTTTATGCCCAACCCATGGGCAGTGACAGAGTACCTGTGTTGGTAGTCCTTTGGAAGTTTTTAGATCTATGTCCTAGAACTGTTAACCTATACTTTCCTTTCTTCATTCATCCAGTGATTATTAACCAACAACTACGATCAAGGCTTTATGCTACCATTCAAGAAGGACACTACAAATATATCAAGATACCTACCTTTAAGGATATTTTAACTAGAAGAGGACTGTCAGGTGAGTTTGGACAGTAACATGACTAAGAAAGAAATATAGTCATGGTAGATTGACTTCAAGTTCAATAGGAATTGAGTGCTTCAAATGATCCATGATTTCCTTTGAGTTAACAATTCTTCCATCAGCTCAAATAACAGTTCTTCCATGCTTTAGTAAATGGTTTAATGAATTTATTTCCTTGTGTTAATGATACTTAGCTAGGACTGTCATCATTGACTCCCTACTCAGATCCCAGATTACCTACAAATTTCACAGTTGTTGTGAGGCTAAAATTAGATAAAGTCCTTAATGTCCTTTGAAAACTTGACAACATTACATAAATGTTACCTTTTATTCTATTTTGAGAGCCTTAAAATTGCCAAGGGTGCAGAAGACTAAGCATTAGTATTGGATTCAAATTAATCACCTATTTAGGTTTTGATGAAATGAGACACAGGACAGTAAGTTCTGATCAGTGAAAAGGAAGTCAGGAGAGAATTATGGCTTAGATTGCTGCCTGAGATAGCCAGACTAAAGGGAAGACATAGTTAGGCCTTTCTATTCAGCGAAAACCTTAGTATGGGGGCAATGGGTCATTGCTGTAGAGGAAGAACCTTCAATGCTTTCATGACTTAGGAAAGATCCTGAAGGGAGGTTTTGAGCCTGTCATGGGTTTGAATTACAAGATGTCCAATAAGGATCGGCATCTTGGTTTAGCACAGAACTTGGAGTCAGAAAATCTGGCCTTTAGTCCTAGATTGTCCAGTTACTAACAATAAAGTATTAAGAAAGTCATTTCATCTCTCATCCTCAATTTCTTACTCTATAAAAACAGATTGATGTGAATTGTATCCACGAACTTAAAAAAAAATTAAAACAGCAATTTTAAATAATTGATTTCCTTTGTATTCTTATTTATTTTATTATATCAATTTAAAAGCAATATTCTGAGAAGGGATCCAGAGGCTTTCCTAGACTGCTAAAGGGTAAGATACAAAAAAAAGGCTATGAATCAATGGTCTAAATTAGTTCTAAATTTCCCCCCCCCCCCATTATAACAATGATATTCTTACTAAACCATTTTGCCTGGGACAAGCCTTGAAATCTAATGGAGTCGTGTTTTGTTTTTGTTTTTTTCCTGACAAGAGGGAAACATTTTGATTTGTTTTTTTTTCACTCAAAATAAGAAAACATATAATACAGAGCACATCATAGGCACTTAATGAATTCCTGTTGATCGACTAATCAGTATAGAGAACTCATACCATGCTAGACTTTGTTTCCCAACAGGATGATTATGATATCTCATAAGCCATATTTTCACATCAGAGCTAATTAAAATGATCACATCATTGCCTACTTGTAGTCTTTTACATAATGAAAACATTTGATGAGAGAGCTGAAATTCCCCCAGTATTTGAAATTCTTTATTGAACCTACGCAACCCAGTTATGTGCTGATCAATAAGGTTCTCTTAAGTATTTGTACTTCCAAAGGGATGATAAGTTTTGGTGTAATGATGTGTCAAGTGCATCTGAAAGAAGACTACAAAAGAAAAAGTAAACCTAATTGTAGCTGCAGCTTGGGAAGCATGCTGAATAGTAATATTTTGCTGTACGAATAGCAAAACTTACAGAATTCCAACTCTACTTATGCAGCATTCAGGATAACTCAGACTAGATGAGTCTCATGTTTCATGGCACAACTCTGTAAAAAGTGGGTTTTGCTAAACAAATAGAGAAAATCACAGTGCAGAAGTTATCTTTAATTTTCTCTTATCTCTATCCCTTCTGTTGCCACTACCATTATGGACACCAGCCATGTGCAGCCCATCAAGTTGGCTTGGGTCACCAAAGTACTGAGCAGGACCCATTCTCAGGGTTAGTGCACCCAGGTGTGTATGGAGTTCATGGACAACAGAAGCCCATCCATCATCCACAATGTGAAGGGCCCTGTGCAGGAGGGGGACATTCTCACCCTGCTGGAGTCGAACGTGAGGCATGGAGGCTGTGGGGAAACCAACCAGTTCAGGCCACTAGGCTGCTGGTCATGGAAGGACTGCTAAGGGATGTGTAAAATAGAAGTTTTGTCTAAAAAAAAGTTACCTTTAACCTCCTTTCAAAAACAAACTCTTCAATAGTTTGCCCATTACATGCCATATAAATTCAATCCCAGCTAGGGATTCTCAGAGTTGGAAGGGGCCTTAGAGGCCATTGAGTCCAATAAATAGTTGTACAAGAATCCTTTCTACCACATCTCTGACAGGTCATTATCAGCCTTTGCTTGAGGGTCCCAATGAGAAGTAGCTCTGTATCACCTGAATTCCCCATTCTTCTTTCCAAGTACTTCAGTCTTCCATTGAAGGATCTCTGGAAAGTGTTTCCAATCTAAAAGGTAAACCCTTTTGTACCTTATTCACCTTTACAATACCCTATATTTGAGCCAAATTCAACTGTCATTTCTCAAGCACGTACTGTACTTTCCAGTAAAAAAAATCAACTTATTTCCATCACCTTTACAATGTGCAAGGTTCTATATCAGGTGCTGTGGGTATAAAGACACAAGTGAAAAAGTGCTTTCCCTCAAGGAGTTTGTACTTTATTGGAGGGTCAGATCTTAATCACAAATATTTTTGAATGAGTACCATTAATGTAGGAAAAGGCTGACCTTAAATAAAAAGCTGGTTTGGCATGGGAAATGTTGAGTTATTAAATAATGCTTGTGAACAGTGATGTATGAAAGCCAGCTCTGACCCACCCAATCACAAGAGTAGATTGTTAAATTTTCAGTGTGAGTACTTACACCTCAAAAATCAGCATATGCAATAAATCAGGACTGGAATTGTTGTTTTAATGATAGTCTGGACTTAAGCAACTGATGGAGAAAATATTTATAATTCAGATTAAATTTAAAAATATGTCTTGTGAATTTTCCCCAAAGGTCTTTTTGTTAAAAATCTCCCAGCACACCTTTGATTGTAGGTCAGGTTAAAGTGACTGTACTTAAACTAGAAGTTCAAATACTCTTCCTTAGCTTGCACCTTGTAACAAAGTATTGCTGACCATGTTAATAAATATTAAGGAAATAATAAAATCTCATCATCATGGAGACTTATTCCACTTTGGTCATCAACACCTTCTTAATACCCACAGCTACCTCTCCCCTCTCTGAAATATAGATAAACCCCAACCAAAGCCTTCCTAATAGAGGGCTCGGAATTTTCCAGCTAAATTTTATTTTCCATCAGCTGCTCTGTTTAGTTGTAACTCCACAAAGATCATGGTCCCACAGGACATACTCCAGCAACACCCTTTCTTCAACTTCATTTTGTTCATGGTCTTTCCCTTTTAGAATTAAGCTTCTGGAGGTTAAGAGTAGGGGAGGGACTGACTTTTTTATTTGCATCCCTAGAATTTAACAAAGTGCTTGACATATAGTAGATGCTTAATATTTATTGACTGTCTGAGTTAAGGGGGGCATGAGGCCATAGAGAAAAGATCAAAATGTACCTACTAAACATCATCAATATCATTTAGTGACAGCTATTGTACACCAGCTCTTGAGTCAGTCCGATATACTCTAATACAAAGTCATGTGGTATACTCAACTCTAAAAGGGCAGAGAATTAGGAAAAAGGATGGTAGATTGTGTTTGCCACAATCATAGAGGATGTCCAACACAGAATTCTGTGGGACAGATCCCTGATGGAAGATGAGGTTCTGAGTGTGGATAACATTGTACAGATTGGATCAAGACTGAAACACTGTAAACTCTCTTTAAAGAGTTCTATCATCATTCACAAAAAAAGCTTAATATTTCTTTCTCTAGTTTCTGTGACACTGTTCACTTCTGATTCTCTTCCCATTTCTCTTCTCCTCAGTTTTATTTACTGGATCTTTGTCCATACTATTTCCAGTAAGCATATGACCCTAAAGGTTTTATTGTATGCCCTATTTCACCAACTCATTAGTTCCAATGGGTTCAAATATTATTGTTATGCAGATGATTCCCAGATCTATATAAGCAGAACTAGACTTTCTGTTACAACTATATCATATTACCAATTAACTTTAGAACATTTCAGATTAGGTGTTTCATAGGAATCCAAACAGTGACTGTGCTTAACCATAATAAAACCAAGATTTTTGCATCTATGATTTCTGTGTTGTGGTAAATCTGTCTTAGAAGTGGGTACCTACCACATGAACCAAAAAAGGAGCTATTTCTCACATAACCATACTGATAAATAATAGTTTCAACTCCTTCCTTAACCTACCAGCATTTAGTTGGTGCTGGCTGGGTCTATGGGGCCTTGAAATAAAATGCCTCATCCATCACCTTGTAGGCTTCTGAGTCACCTAAATTCAGAATCCTACCCCCTAAGGGCCAATTTCTGAAGGGCAACATACTGAGCACAACAATTTGTATCTGAACTTTTAGGCCTCTGCATTTAGAGCTGGATAAAGAAAAACAACAAGCTCTTGAGAATTCAAAAAATTTAAGCTCATCATTTTTTACAGGTGAGGAAGTTGAAACCCAGAGAGATGAAGTGATTTGCTAAAAGCTAAGATTTAGCAGCAAAAAAGGAGTTCTAAACTCTCTGATTCTAAATCCAGTGTTCTCTCTACCACCCATCATACTTTATCTCATAACCCACGAACTTTTGACATTCACTTTCCATACCAGTTATTCTCTTTTGCCTCTCAACCAAAAAAGATCCTGTTATACTTATTGGGAGAAAGAAACAGTTGTCAAAGTCCCAGAACTTTGCAAATGTTCAAATTCCCAATGCTTCATGATTTTTTTGTCCTATACATCCCAGAGGGCTTCATCATTTAATCTACCCTGTTTGTTATTTTCTTCTCCATTTTAGTTATTGACAGGCAAAACTAGCTGCTTGAAATTGGGAATGAGTATTAGTGGATTTTCAATTGATGTACCCAATGCTAGCTAATTCAAATGATCACATAATCAACCTTTCTGAAGAGTATTTTGTCAAATGGAAATATCCATTGACACTTAGCTAAAGTGGAGCTGTTGGGGGTCTGTGGAATGTGTTGACTTACAGCAGCAGATGGAACTAATTCCCCGAATAAAATGCTGACCAATTCCCAAAGCTCCCATCATCCCTCACACAACCTCCTTAAAGATGAGCAAGAAAAGAAAAAGAGGCTAACAGTTGCTAGCTAGTTTTCTGCCAACATAAATCCTTCTTCTCCTCTTTCTTCAAATGTCATTTCCTCTATTAAACTTCTGCCTAACTCAAAGGAGGTGATTTTATGAATATTTTGTACTAAAACAGAGATAATAAACTTATAAAATTTTCAGATGGGATGAACTTGGGAGAGATATCTAGTACAATGGAAGACAGAATTAAGATTCAAACATGACTTCACAAACTAGAATAGTAGGCTGAATCTAACAAAATTAAATTTATTAGGGATGAATGTAAAGTCCTGAATTTATATTCAAAACAATTTGCATAGAAGCTAGATAGAGATAACTACAAAGCAGTATGTGGAAAAGACCTGAGAATTATTGGACTTCTAGCTGAGTAAATGCAAGCATCAATTACATTGTGTCTGCATAAGGAAAAATTTCTTAAGAATAGAAGCTGTCCAAAAACAGCACTGGCTGCCATATCAGAAACTGAACTCCCAGTCACCAGAAGTCTTTAAGTGGATGTTGAATGACTATTGGTTGCAGATGTAGTCAATCCGATAGAGCTAGACCAAATGACCCCTTAGAGCCCTCCCAATTCAAGTTCCAAGCACATAAGTGATTCCAAAGCTAATGTGATGACTGCTTATACTAATATAATGGATATCTAGAAGCAATTTTATACTGTACTCTATACAATATACGACAGACAATGTCCTTTGGAAAATATTGTAATTTCTTCAATGATCAGGACTACTGTGGATCCACACCATTCATGTCTCCATTCTGAAGAATGTAAGCTCCTTAAAGGCAAATACTGCATCATTCATGGGAAAAAAAACAAAAAACAAAGGGGGAGTTCTCAATTAGAAAATGGTCTAGGCTAGTGATTTCACTGGCATATGGAAGCACCAGGTTGGGACTTACCTCTATTCTCTAACAACAAAGAAGCAATTGCCTAAAGGAGTGGTTCTCAAAGGAAGGCCTGAGGACTCCTAAGGCTCCATGAGACTCTTTGAAGGATAAGGTTAAAATTATTTTCATAATAATATTAAGATTTTATTTATCTATTAAAAATACTCCTTTTCCAACTACAAGGCTGTGTGAGATTAAAGGCAGAGGCAGATGTGAGAATCTACCTATCTTCTATTAAGCCAGACATTAAAGAGGCTTTTGAACATACATTTCACTGTTTTTTGGTTTTTAAAAGTTATTTTTCATGGAAAAAAATACTTATGTTAACATGTAATGTGTTTGTTATTGTGATTTTAAGTGAATGAATAAACAGTTTAGAAATTCATTAGTTTTAATTCTTACCATGGTAAATATAGGTGGACATAACCCACATAAATAAAATCTTTTTGTTAGAGATAGAGATATAATCAACTTTAAGTATGTAAAGGGTTGATGAAACAAAAACAAATTAAAACTACTGGTTTAAAGCACATAGCAAGTATGTATCATAGGTGGGATGTGAGAAAAGATGAATGATTAATAGATGGTATGGGTTGTCATTCACTTCATAGTAGGAGCCCATTAAATTAAATGAGTTGAATGAATTCACTTATGAATTGCTGAATTTTCTATCATGTATTCAATGATAGTAGTGTGTTGGAACTGTACCTGATCACTTCAGAACCCTGGGTTGCCTAAAGAAACTCTCATTTTCTCTGAATTTTCTTATGGCTGCCATCAAAATGACAGACCATGCTGTTTTCTCTATGAATTCTGTTCTAGTGCAACATCAATTAACCAGATCATTACCTTAATGTTCCACCTTTTTCAGTGCCCCAATCATCTCATAATTCTAATTCCTTTGTGCTTGACATCTCAAATAATTCACCACCCCCATAATGGAATCTAATAACTCTGGTGGCATTCAAAATAAAGTGTAATAAAGACCTTGTAGAAATAAAAGGCAAATGATAGGGGGAAAATGCTAGAGCTTGAAGACAAACTTTTAAACACTAATGATATTTCTTTAAAGCTTGTAAAAGCATTATTTTTGTGAAATACTCTGCAGTATCACACTCAGAATAATTGTGGGGATACCTGGCAGGGGCAAGGGAAACAGTGGTCCTGTGATGCTTATTTGGGATGTTCTTTATCCCCCAATGCCCCATTTTCATATTAGCAAAAGGAGGTATAGGCAAAAATAATACAGAAGTATGTGGAGTAAGGGAAGCAAAAAGGCATGAGGAAGAGGAGAGGAATGGCAGAGGAAAAGAGAGAAGGAAAGAAGGAAGAAGATAAAAGAGGGGGAGAGCATAGATGGAGGGAAAAAGAGGAGGGAGAGAAGGTAGAAAAGAAGGGACAAAAAGAAGAAGAAAAAATCTAGTATACTTCATCAAAGCCCATATGCTAAGAAATTATAACCTCTGGCAGATTCTCTTGAGATGTATTTGAATCCTCCTTGTTAAGAGCTTTGCTCAAGGTCACCAACTTCTCTGAGTCTCTCCACAACCTTTGTGTGATAATAACTTCAATATCTGCTACACAGAGTTGAGAGATCCAAGTGTAGATGAAATTGTTTACAATCTTAATGTGTTAGACAAACCTAGTCTATTCATTTTGAAGGCTATGCCAGTAGAGGGCAAGATAACAAGTGGACAAAAATTACTAACAAATTCACTTTTCTTAGATTTAGATCCTACCAATATGGAGGGGCTTGAGTGTGGTCCCCATATGACAGTGGGATTCCATTGTGTGAAGATTAGTCTAGATAAGTTTAGAAAGGCTTAGCACCTACCAAAAAGTTTGGGTACAAGGTACTGTTTGATGTTGTTGTTAGCCACTGCGATCCATGAAATGGGGGAAAGAATAGCCTTAATCCTTCTGTAGCAACAGCAGAGAAATGGTGAAAATGTGTCAAGAATCACATAATTCTTAGATTAACTAGAAATACAAATTTAACATGAATACTCAAGATATTATGTTGTCATGAAAGAAAATAAGTAAACAGCCCAATGACCTGAAATTAACCTACAATGACTTTCATACTATAACCATAAACAGAAGTCATAATGAAGTTGCAGTGAAATTAAAATATTCATACTAGCTACTTATGTCCTCTCCTCACTCATTTCTCAACCCCAGTACTTAGATGAAATGGTTCTCCCCAAAGTTATCAATGATCTATTTTTATTGCCAAATCTAGTGACCAATGAAAACATCTACTGAAACAGATGAGGGCAGTGAGGCAGACAAATGACTTAGTTAAATGACTTGCCTATGGCCACATAGTTCATTAACGTTTTAGGCCATATTTGAATCTAGGTTTTCATGACTCCAGTTCTAGCATTATACCCACTGTGGCCCCCAGCTGCCTCTTTATTCAATCTTCTTAATCTGACCTCTGTGTAGCAGCAACATTGGACATTATCTCCTTCCCTGCTCCTGTGACACTTTCATTGTTCCTCCCACTTGTCTGTTTTTTTTTTTCCACATTCTTGTTTGATGAAGCATCATCAAGCTCCCGCTCACTGAGGGAATTTCCTCAAGTGTCTGTCCTGGGATTTCTCTCCCTTTACTACAGCCCCTCACTTGGATACCTTGTGAGATTCAATGGCTGTAATTATCATCTCCATGCAGGTGATACTCACGTGTGATATGTTTCCTTTCTCCCTTCTTCCAGTAAGTCAATAAACATTTATCAAGTACTTGGGACAGTGCCAGGCACTGTCCCAAAAGTTAGAGATATAAAAATAAATTGAAAAAAGACAATGCCTGCCCTGAAGAAGCTTCTGATCTAATGGGAGAAGACAAGGCACAAAAAAGGATGCTTAAAAAATCTAGGGGAAGGGGGAAAGGAAGGTATCTACCACTTGGGACATGATGAAGTTCTAAAGGAGTCTAAAAGCAGAATAGCAAAAGGGAAATTGGGAGGAAAACCATGCTGAACTCCATTTTTAGAGACCCTAGAGTCAGTTCAGGGCTCTGCCTTCCAGGCAAAGGGTCCAATCAGAGGGGTAGAAAGCATTGATGAGCTGTGAGCACCAGATAGATTCAGTCTTACAGCATAAAGAGATTTCCCAGTGATGAGTTTCCTGAAAAGGGAAGGCATGATGGAGAGGTCCAGAAAGACCTAAAAGTGGTAAATCTGTTGGGAAATGGAGGGCCAAGACTCAGCTCAAGAGTTACCTCCTCTATCAGGCCATCACTGATTCCTCCAGTTGTTAATAATCTCCCCCAACAACAACAACAACAATGAAAAGATGTCAACTATAAGGAGACAGTTTGGTTCCATAGTGGATGGACACTATGGGTTTTGGTGTCAGAATGACCTGAATTAAAATCTTGACTCAGTTATTAACTAGTTATGTAATCTTGCATAAATCACTCAACTTCTTTGACACTCAATTTCCTCATCTGTAAAATGGGTCCAGTACAAGTACCTACCTATAAGTAAGGTGGATTTTAGTGTGTATAAAGTGGATTTTTGTTATTATTTCTTAGAGTTCAATTTCCCAGGATCCATAGCCATAACAATCTCTTTTACCCAGATATTAGATATGAGTTCCCATAGTTATGGTTCAAAACATCTCCATCATGCTTATGCAGCATTATATAATGATAAATAAGATAAACATCCACTGTGACCGTGCAGAGAAATACAGGGATGGGGTGATGTAAACTTGTGAGGCTATTGCTGGCAATATGCCTTCTTTGTCTGTTGCCCTATATAGCAGGTGGTCAGTGGTCAGTGAATGGAGAACCTTAGAGTTGAATGCATGAATGCCATGTGTGCCTCAACTGGCCCCCATTGAGGCTTGAGGGAATTTAGGGGGATGCATAAGTCGTGCCTGTCTCAACTAACCCCATTGAGACATAGGGGTACTTGCTCCCCCTTCTCACCAGTCCCTGCGGGAAGCGTGATTAGGGAATGCTGAAGGAGTTTGTCCTAACATCATCAGCAATCCTCTTTTGAGAAAACTAGGCTTGAATAAAGTAAAATTATTAACCCCTTCCTAATGTCTTTCCTGTCTGACCAGATCAAGTGAACCTGTGCTAGCAGCCCTCCTGTGTGCTGTGTTTATCTGTCTTCTGCTACCTCACATGGCTATGGTAAGGAAAAAACCAATTATGATAACATGGACAGAGTACTGTGCAAACCTTAAAGAACAATATCAATGGTTGGGTTTTTTGTCGTTGTTATTTCTGTTCGTAGGAAGTCAATGAAATCATGCAAACGTGCCAGGCATTGTGCTAAGGGCTGGAGATATGAAGAAAAGCAAACAGCCCCTGCTCTCAAAAAAGTCACATTCTAATGGGGGAGAAAACATGCAAACAACTACGTATGTACAAGAATGCACTGGGTAAGTAATTTCTGAGAGAAGTCAATATACAAACTTATTGAGGGTAGGAACTGCTTGGCTTTAATCCTTGCATCCCCAGTAACTAGCACAGAGCCTTTCCCACAGTCACTTGATAAATACTTCTTGAATAAATGAATGAATTAATGACTAGAGTAAAGATGAAAATAAATTCCATATTAGCATAAAAGAGAAAGCTAGTATAATTTCAGCAGCTCCAATATGACCCATTTGAACAAGTCAAATAGGTGCAGGAAAATAGAAAATGAACAAAAATTTAAGAAAATATTGATTCTACCACAACTTTTCTAGAGAAGTTTAATGAATGCAAAATGGACAATTCAAGTATGCAAACATTTGTTAAGCAACTACACTCTATCTCTCAACTTCAGGGCATTTTCTCTTCACGCATGGAATGTTCTCCCTCTTCATGCCTGCCTCCTGGTTTCTCTGGCCTCCTTTAAGTCTCAAAAAATTCCCCGTTTTACAAGCCTGTTTTTTCTGCAAGGCAATCAGGGTTAAATGACTTGCCCAGGGTCACACAGCTGGGAACTGTCAAGTGTGTGAGTCTGGATTTGAACTCAAGTCCTTGACTCCAGTGTTCTATCTATTGTGCCACCTAATAGCCCCAAAAGAAGCCTTTCTTGATCTCCCTACATAGTGGCACCTTCCTTTGGTTGGCCATTTATATCCTGAATGCAGTTTGTTTGTATAGTTGTTTGCATATTGTCTGCTCCCACCCACCTTATTATGCCATAAACACCTAAAGAGGAAGAGCTGCTTTTTGCCTTTTTTATAACCTTGGTGCTTAGCACAATGACTGGCATATGGCAACTAACTCACTGACTGGGTGACTCAGTGACTGAAAAACTAGCCAGCAGAGGGCAGACATGAGATCCAATTTAGCCAGCTGACCCCAAGGGCATTTGTCGCTGAAAAAAGAATTGTGCATAAAATGGAACAGATTTCCCAACATTTGAAATCTTTTCTCTTCACCAGTGATAATGGAACCACTACATTTAGATGCCACCAGTACCCAAGATATCAGGTGAGGAAGTGTCTGTGGAATTTAAGATGAAGACAGGAGGAGTAGCTGAACCTGAAGAAATTTCTGTTGAATATTACACCATTTAAAAAATGTCAAGGGACCAATTATCAGAGCAGCTCAAAGATAGGAAGGAGATTTTCCTCTAAATGAATAAAGATCACTTATGGTCTTTTTAGAAAAACCAAAGTTGACAAAGACGATCAATCTGTCCCTGGGTTTATACCAGAGTCTTTTCTACCATAGTAGGACCTGCCAGAACTTATGTTCTATTAATACCACCTTGGTCTTTTTTTTTTTTTTTTTGCTTTTTGGAAGGGGGAAGGTAGCTCAATTGGGGTTAAGTGACTTGCCCAAGGTCACATGGCTAGGTTTGTTTGTTGGTTTTTTTGGGTGTCTGTGTTAAGTGATTGAGGCCACATTTGAACTCGGGTCCTTCTGATTCCAGGGCCAGCATTCTATTCACTGTGCCACCTAGCTGCCCCTTATAGGTCTTATTTGAAAGTAAGATTGAGTGAACAAACATTTCTTCTATGAATGCAAGAATAATTTCTCCAATGGGACCAACTGAAATGCACCCAGGTGTGTATGAACTCTAATCCATTCCGATAAAGGAAATTCTCCTCTTTGATCAAGAACCTTGAATGTCTTCCCTTCCCATTTTAATTTTTTTCTCTTTTTTTTAATTAAAGGGGCCATGCCTTGACTCACTTCTTAAAGAGGGCTATTCACTCAATGGGCATTACCTCACTCAAATCCAGAACCTCAAAACGACTTAGCCTTAAAGGGTCAAAGTCTCCCATTACATTCTGGGTCATCTCTAGTCATCCTAGTGACTATCTGGTCACTGGACCCAGATGGCTCTGGAGGAGAAAGTGAAGCTGATGACTTTGCACAGCCCTCACTCACTTAAATCAAAGTCAACTGCAAATTATGTTATTTCCCTGATGTCATGGTCCTCTTCAAAAATGAAGGACAAATACAACACAACAACCTGGGGCCTTTCTTATTTAATTAGGCATGACATCATGTATGTGGGTTGTTCAATAATTACCACTCAATCTCATTATGTCAGCAACATCTTTTTGTACTGTGGCAGTTAGCTGTTACAGTGCATAGAGCACTGAGGCTGGAGCCAGAAAGACCCATGTTCAAATCCTGACTCAGACAATTACTAGTTGTGTGACATTGCATAAATCACTTAATCTCTGTCTGTCTCAATTTTCTCAATGGTAAAATGGGAATAATAATAGCATCTAAGGCTGTTCTAGGGATCATCTGAGATATTTATAAAGTACCTAACAGTCCCAGGCACATAGTAGGTGTTATATAAATGCTAGCTATAATGATGATGATGGAGATGATGATAATATGAGACATCACTCTGATAACCTTTTAAATTGTCCAATTCTTCATTGGTAATGTTTTCCAACAACCTGGCACTGGATATGAGCTTCTCCATTACTCAGTGAACAACCCTCACCTTTAACTCTTCAGAGACCTATTACTCTATCACTTTTAGCAATATAGCATCACTAGAAGAATATAGTTGGTAAGTATGTGCAATTTGTTTTAGCATACCATACTCTTTTTTCTTCAACTTCACCTTTTTCTTATTGAAGACAAGTCTACACTTAACTGAAGCCAAGAAAATGAGGACATATCTGGGTTTAAAGATTAGAAGAATGTTTTCACTTATGGAATGTCATCATTATCAATGAAAAATTTAAAAAGAACAATATGATTAACAAGGACATATATCACTGGGAAAAGTCATGGACCATTAATAAAAAAAGAGTGAGGCATAACAGATGACCAGTCAGATTGCTGACTGGTATCCCCAAACACAACCCAAAAGCAGAGAAAGTCTTCTAGAATGCTGAATAGACCCTCTATTGAGGACTTGGAGATTGCCATGAGCGAGAATAGCATGGAAATAAAAGGTATGGATTGGGTTGTTATCTGTACCAGTGAAAGGAATGTGCAAATTGATGACCTCACAAGGTACATCAAAATATTTAATCATGAGGAACATTTGGAGAGGTTTAAAAAAAATCTATAGAAAAGCTTAAATGGGAAGTGAGACAAAGGTGAAAAAATTCAAAATAATGAATATTTAAAGATTTAGAACTAGGAGGGTAAAAAAAAAAAAAACCCTAGTCCAAATTCCCAAAGAAGTTGGAGACTGATGAAATTGAGGCTCTGAGGTTTTAGGGTCAATAATCCTTCTGTAGGAGAAGCTATCAAAACTGGTGCTACATAAAAAAATGCTAGAATTCCCTTAAGTTCAAAATAGTTATTTATTTTAAATATTTTTATTTGTTCTAATGAGAGCTATATTCCAATTTGAACTTCCTCAAGGCCACAGAATTTCTGCATAATCCTTCTTCCAACTCCTCCAATTAAAGAAATATTAGCATCACAAGAGGAAAAGTTTATTATCTCTCATGATTCAGAATTATCTTGATGATATTTAGTCAATATACTCCTCCTCCTTACAAATCTTCTACCCCAAACAATTTAAATAGCCAAAATGTATATTCCCACCTCCAGTCCTTTGTTTATGCCACTGTGCCCACCTAGGTTGCATGGTGTTACAGGAAAAGCAGTTGAGTAGGGAGTCACAAAATCTGGGCTCTAGAGCTGTGTAATTTAAACAAGGCATCTAACTTTTATGAACCTCAGCTTCCTTACTGGCAAAATGGGGATGGTAATAATCCCATAGCACAAAATAACAGAAGGACAAGGAATTATACTTGAGCTCTGGCTCTGCCACTTATCTGTGTGACCCAGGATAAAGTCATTTAGTCCTTCAGAGAGAGTTTTCTCATCAGTAAAATGGGGCTATAATGTTCCCATGACCTACTTTGTAGAATTGTCAGGAGGATCAACTAATATAATGAATTTGACAATACTATATAAATTGTAAAGCAATATATAAATTAAATCTTTATCTGTATCTCATTAAATCCTTAAAATAAATATATAAAGACAAATTATAACTATTACAAAGATAATTGAAACACCATTTCTTTACTCAAGGAGTTTATAATCTACTAGGAAAGAGAGAGCACACATTGTCATTTGCTGCAGTAGGTGGATGAGAGGAAAGCAAAGATCTGGTGGGTTGGTTTGGTTGCTAAGAAATCTTAAATTTATAAGAAAAAATTTCTGGTCACTGTTTTACAGTAAGGCTATGTAGCATCTCCATAGCAACTAAAGGTGAACAGTCTGTGAGCTGAAAATAGAGCAATAGTTCAGGAATGATAATCAGTAATAAGTAAAACTGGACAGGTCTGAGTGTTAATATACTCAGCAGTTAAATACAGTAGAATGAACTGTTGAGTGGAAGGTTATTCTCCACTGCTCCTCTCCCAAATATCTTTACGAGATGGGCAACCAATGAGTAATGACTTAAGAACAGGGGGAAGGAGGGAAAGAGGGGGAAGGGATTCAACTACAATGGTGGAAATTCTGATGCAAAAATTCAAGCAGAGTGGAGGAATAGATTATGGAATGGTGGAGACATTTTCAAAACTGATCCGTGGTCCACTTCTGAATTCCTTGAAGTGCAATGTTCCTTCAGGGAACTATTTGATTATAAGTCAATATTTGGAGTCAGAGAGCCTGAATTTGAATTCTGACCCTGAAATTTACTATCTGTGTGAATTTGTGATTAACATATTAACCTCATTGAGTTTAATCTCCTGAGATCAACTTCTTAACCTCATATACATTAACCTCTTATCTTTATTTGGACCCCCTCTATAAAATTATGAGATTAGATCCCCCTTAGAATGCCTTTAGCTGTCCATAGAAATGGAGTTTAGAATTGGTCAAGATAATCCAAAATAATGAATAATTAAAGGTTTTAGAACCAGGAAGAAAAAAAATATCTAGGCAAAGTTCCTCTTTTTATAGATGAAGAAACTGAAAATTTTAATGACATCCAGTTCAAACAACATGTAAGTAGCAGAATTGGAAATTCAAATCCAGATGGAACAAAAATTTCTATTAGAGAGTTGATACCTAAGACAAGCAAAAAAGCAAGTAGTGGTACTGGACGGACTAAAGTAAACTGACCCATGTGACCTACAACTTCTGGCACTGAAAGAACTAGTACAGGGGTGGTGAAGCTGAGGACTTGAGGCCATACCTGTCCCTCTAGGTCCTCAAATGTGACCTTTGACTGAATCCAAACTTTGCAAAACAAACTCTTTCATAAAAGAATTTGTTCTGTAAAATTTGGAATCAGTCAAACATCACACCCAAGGCCCTAGAAGATCACATGTGACCTCAAGACCACAGCTTCCCTACTCCTGAACTGCTAGGATAGGTGCTGAGATAATTAAAAAAATTACTGGACTAGGGGCGGCCAGGTGGCTCAGCAAGTAAGAGCACCGGCTCCAGTGTTGGGACGACCTGGAGATCGAATCCCGGGCTCAGACACTCAGCACCACACCCAGAAACACCTGGCCGTGTAACCTTGAGCAAGTTACTTAACCCCGATTGCTTAAAAAAAATATATAAAAAAAAAATTATTGGACTAACTGAGGGCCATGATCAAAAAAAGATCCTAGACATCATCTTTCAAGAAATTATCAAGGAAAACAGGCCTGATATTCTAGAACCAGAGGGGAAAATAGAAATTAGAAAGATCCACCAGTTGCCTGCTGAAAGAGATCTCAAAAGGAAAACTCCTAGGAATATTGTAACCAAATTTCAGAGTTTCCAGGTCAAGAAAAAAAATTTTCAGACAGAAACAATCAAAGTGCTATGGAAACACAATCAGGATAACACAAGATCTAGCAGATTTTACATTAAGGAATCAGAGAACTTGGAATATAATATTCCTAAAGTCAAAGGAGCTAGGATTAAAACCAAGAATCACTCAGTTTTAGAAATGAGTATAATCCTTCAGGGAAAAAATGGACATCCAATTAAATAGAAGATTTTCAATCATTCTTTATAAAAACACCAGAACTGAATAGAAAAAATGACTTTCAAACACAAAACTCAAGAGAAGCATGAAAAGGTAAACAGAAAAGAGAAATCATAAGGGGAGTTATTAAAGTTGAACTGTTCACATTTCTACATGGAAAGAAGATATTTGTAACTCATGAGACCTTTCTTTTTCTCACCATTAGAGTAGTTATAGGGAATATTGATATAACTAGATATAGACATAGAAATAGTAATAGACATAGACATAGATATAGATATAGATATACAGGGGGCATATGGTGGGTTGAATATAAAGGGATGATTTCTAAAAAATAAAATTAAGGGGTAAGAGGAATATATTTGGAGGAGAAAGGTAAAGATAGAATGGGGTAAATTATCTCACATAAAAGAGGCAAGAAAAATCCTTTAAAATGGAGGGGAAGAAAGAGGAGGTGAGAGGGAATGAATGAACCCTACTCTCAGTGGATTTGGTGTAAGGAGGGAATTACATACACATTCAATTGGGCATCTTACCCTATGGGAAAGTAGGGGGGAAGGGAATAAGTTTGGGGATAACAGAAGGGAGGGAAAATTGGGGGAAGGAGTAGTCAGAAGCAAATGCTTTTGAAAAGGGACAGGATCAAAGGAGAGAATAGAATAAATTGGGGGGGGGGCTTGATAGCATGGAGAACAATATAGTTAATCTTTAATCTTATAGTTAATATGTATGTATGTATGTGTGTATGGGTATATGTCTGTGTCTGTGTATATGTATATGTACATATCAATAATATAGTTAAGCATTTTACCAGTAATTGAAGTCAATTTTGTTCTACAAAGTTGTTAAAGTTCTATCTTTATTTTTAAAATATGTTTATATATATATGTGTGTGTGTGTGTGTAATATAAATAAATATATAAATAATATATATTTATATATAATATGTATATACATATATTATGTACACATATACATAAAGAGAAATAGTTTATCTAGTCCTTAGCAAAGTATTCAATAGCATCTCTCTTGTTATAATTAAGGGAAAGAGGAGGGCTCCAACATGGTTGTCAAAGTCATATGGACAATATGCCAAACTAAATTAGAATGTAATTGGGAAATATTTTTTAAAAGAAAAATACAGTAAACATGCATAATGTTTATTTGTGTTTTTCTGAGTCGGTAAGTTGCCTGCAGGGATCCATTTCTGAGTTTGACACTCCTGGGCTAGAACATAGTATAATCAAGATCACAGATGAAGAGTCAGAGAGGACCTTGCTTTTAGGCCATCTAGGCTAACCCCCTCTTTGTATAAGTGAGGAAAATGAAATCCACAGTGGGTATAAGATTTGCTCAACATTTCACAGGTTATAAGTGTCAGGGGCAGGATTTGAACCTAGGATTCCAAATCTAATGATCTTTCAACTTCACCATGCTGCTGGATGGATTTGGAGCTGGCTAAATGACCACAACAAAAATATCATCATTAATGAATCCAATATGAACTTGGATGAGGGACCCAAGAGATATAGGCTATTTGACATGTCAATATCAATAATTTGGATAAGGGAAGACATGGAATTCTTACAGTCAGGCTTAAAAAAGATTTTTCTGGGTTAGAACATCAGACTGTAATTAATAAGACGGAACGTTAATAGTGATAAATATAGTCTCACACAGTTTAAAAAGTCAACTTCACAAGTACAACATGGTTAGATAAAATTGTCTGGAAAAAAAATATCTGTGAGTTTACTTGCTCTACAAACTCACTATTTGTCAACAACATTATATGGAGGGAGGGGAGGGAGCCTGTAGCAGCATGCACCCCAAGCGCGTCCTCAGGGTTTGCTGCTACCACAGGTTCTTGGATCTGCTTTGTTAAAGGAAAGCAACTCAAAATGGGTTAACAAGCTTACTTTAATCAGTCAGACATATATCATTTACCTTGTTCAGGAGAAAAGGTCAGCACCCTGAACTTCAAAGTACACAGGCATAATTATCAAGACAGAAACATCAAGTAGACAGATTTCCAAACTGTCCAACCATTACATCCATACCCAGTCAACATCTGGGTTTCCACATTCTGGGTTTTTTCAAAGCCGGGGGACTCTCAACAACGGCTTCCCATAATTCAGATCAAATCACAGAACACTTCTCAAAGTGAGTCCCAAAACAAAGCTACACATCAGGGCTTATATAGCCTTCTCCTGGCTCAGAGAATGTAACAACCTTATTGACTCAGGGGCCAATCAAGAAGTATCTACTGAAAAACAAGCCTCCCACCCCAGGCTTCAGGTGCACATTAGCCTAGGGGCAGGGAAGATCTTTAAAATTTACATTCTTATTACAGGGCCAGGGAAGAAAGCTAATGAAATCTTGAGCTCCATTAAAGAATCATAGCTTACAATAGAAGAGGCAGAATTTGGTCAAGCAGTCAGACCATACCTAGAGTACTGTGTTCAATTTGAGCACTACATTTAAGGGGAAAAAATATCAGTTAGCCACACAATATTTGGAGAAGGGAGACTAGGAGGGTGAAAGGCTCCAATGTCATGCCAGTTGAAGAACATTTGAAGAAAATGGGCTATTTTCCAGGGAAGAATCAAATGTTCATTTCACATAAAGAAAATATGCCTCACCATGAGTTACCCTCAAAGCAGAGTATATTGAGTTGGAAGACAGTGGCTTCCTCTTTATCAGAAAAACACTTTTCTGCTATGTTAGAAAGGAAATTCTAATTTATATTTATGAATTAAGTTAGATGGCCACTGAGGTCCCTTCCAACTTTGAAACTATATACTTCTGTGAAAGCTAATGTCACTTTCTACTGCACCCCACTATCTATGTAGGGAACATGAATGAGATTTTTATGTACATCTTTGAAGAGACCAAACAATGATTACCAATGAAGCAAACTCCTGTTTGGTTCAAATGACAAGAAAAGGAAAAAAA
>NW_027187460.1:19567299-19584409 GCF_028583685.1 Petaurus breviceps papuanus | reverse complement strand
CTCTCTCTCTCTCTCTCTCTCTCTCTCTCTCTCTCTCTCTCAAACTAAGTTATCTCCTTATTGGGAAACTTCATTTACTTTGTGTCTTATCTGGCCTACATTTTCCTATGTATACATTCTTTGATGTCAGTTTTATTACTGATTTGGATAAATGAGTTTATTTGCTTTTTTTTTTAAGAGGCAGTAGGACATCATAGAAAGAATGCTGAACTGGGAGTCAGAAGTTATAAAGAGGTTACCCATGAAGAGGGTTAGTGTTGCTCTGGAGACCCCAAAAAACCAACACACTGGGTCCTGCTGAATGAATTCCACTCAAGTCTTCTCTCAACCAAAGAAAAGTAAATTTTATTAAAAGTTTCCTTGTATTGGACACAGAGTAAGTCTGTGCTAGATCATTCTATGGCACTCTCACCATTCTATGGTACTTTCACTAATATGAAGACAGGATGGGTTCTTATATACAGAAGGTTGTGGGAGAAATCTAAGGGTGGTCTAGAGGAGGAGTTTGGGGAGGGTCTTCAGGAGGAGTTAATGAGGTCAATGAGTGATTAAGGGTGGGAAGTCTGCTGGAGGCTACCTGTAGACCACAAAAATTGGTGGGCTAGGCCAGTTCAAGGGTGGATCAACACTTTGATAGGCTCAAGGGTGGGAAGTCTAGTAACAGAGGCTTGGGCTCAGCCACAATGTGAGCCTTATTGCCTCATGCAAATGTCTCATCAAATGAGATGATTTAATCAGAGCTCAAGGGGGTTCCCAGAGTCCCTCAAGGACTCAAGGAGAGCTCAAGGGGGCTCCCAGATTTCATATATTAATCTAGTAGGCCACATCTTTGCAATCATGGGATATACTAAAGTAAAAGACCTCATTGTGTTTATTCTTTGTTGACTATAAAAAGCATTTGATATTTAGAATGTGATGTCTCTTTAATGGCCCACCTCAAATAAGGTGATTTTTTTTTCTCCTTGAACATATAAACACAATACAAAATTTGTTGAAAAATCAATCAATTAATAAATAAGCATTTGTTAAGTGTCAATGATGTGGCAGCCACTGTGCTAAGTGCCGGGATGTAGCAATAGAGATAATAGTAATGGCTCAAATTTATATGGCACTTTGAGAGTGTTTTCTTTACAATAATCTTTGAGAAAAGTAAGATATTATTATTCCTGTTTTACAGGTTATAGCATCACAGAATTTCAGATTTTGAGGAGACTTCAAGAGTCATTTAGTCCTGTCCATCCCTCTAAAATACATCTAATAAATGATCAAGTTTTTTCTGACTGATCTTCAGTGAGGGAAAATTTCTCAATTGTTTTCCTTAACTTTCCCCAAAGCTTAACTTTCTCCAAAACTTCTCAATCTTTCTGCTAGTTCTTCCCTCTGGGCCAAAGCAGAACAATTCCCATCCCCTCCTCCAGGTAACTTCATTTCAAATGCTTGAAGCTATACTATAATACCCCCTTCTATGTCTTCTTTTCTCCAGTCTAAACATTCCCATTTTCCTTTAGCCTATTCTCCTATGGTAGGATCTCAAGGTTCTTCTTTGAATTCTTCTCTAGATAGTCTATACCTTATCAATTACCCTCAAAATGTGCCCAGAGTTGAACCCACTCTAAATATTGGTCTGACCCTGACATAAGTACTGAAGCACTATCACTTCCTTATTCCCAATAGCTCTGCTGATGCATACCCATTTAATGGCTTTGGGTTGGCTGTCATGTAACAACTTTGACTCATATTGAACTTGCAGCCCATTAAAATCTATAGATCATTTTTAGCTGGATTGTTATCTTAGCTATGCCTTCTTTTCCCTTAATCATGTGAACTTGATTATTAAAATATAAGTGAAATCCTTTCCATATAACCCTTCTGGATTTTATCTTACACCAATCTGATAGACTGTCAGGATTGTTTCTTAGTCATCTGGTATCATTAACTATACCTTGAAGTTTTGTACTGTCTTCAAATCTGATAAGCATGCCATCTATCTGTTTAATTCAAGCAATTGATCAAATCAGTAAGCAAGCAACCCCTAGAGATTTACTTCCATGCTGAAGTTGAACCATCTTTGGTTAGTTTAGTTTGACTCAAACTAATCTCTGAATCCAGATACCCAAACAATGATGAATACATCTAATTATATAATTGATGGAGTACAGGCTCTGGGAAACCATTTGCCTGAGGCCATAAGCCTTTCATCAAAATTAGGCCCAAATCTCTTACTCTTACTAGCCTAGCCCTCCATTGTCCATCTACTTCCCACCCTTGTTCCTATCAAAATATCTAGACCCAAATCTGTTACCTTTAAACTATCCTAGCCAGCCATTGTCTGCCATCAACCTGGTAGTCTTCAGCTATTTCCTACGCTTAATCTCATTACTGGAGTGTGACTTCATTTGACTCCTCCTCAAGACCCTCCCCAAACTCCTCCTCTAGACCACCCCTAGAACCTTCCCACAATCTTTCTGTATATAAGATGCATCTTGCCTCCAAGAAGGTGCCAGAAATTCAATTTAGCACAGACTCGCTCTGAGTCAGATTATTCTGGCCTGCTTGTCAATAAAAACTTCACATATACTTAGGCTCCTTAAGAGTCTACCCATCGAGGTAAACCTTTAATAAATTCTGCTTGACTTTGGCTGAGAGAATACTTGAGTCAAATTTATTCGGCAGGACCTGGCATGTTAGTATTTTGGGGTCTCCAGCACCCCTTATCTAAGCCTTAAATCTCAAAACAATCACCTAACCCATATATTTATTTTAAATTAATTTTTTTTCAGATTTGAACCAATAAAATCCCTTTTATCTTCTTCCCACCACTTTCTTTATATTCTCCCCACTTCAACTAACAGAGGAAGAAAAACAAAATCTTTGTTATCATAATAAAGCAAAACGATTCCTGCATTTCTTGGCAATGTTCAAAAGAAAAAAGTCTCAATAGTCTCAATCCGAATTCTTCATCCATCACCTCTCTATCAGGAGGTGGGTGCATGAGTCCTCTGGAACTGAGGTTGATCATTGCATTGGTCAATCTTCATCTATAAAATGGGAAGAACACCTACTTCACAGAGTTGTTTTGGGGTACTAAATAACATAACATATGCAAAAAAGTTTTGCACATCTTAAAGAGCTATATAAACACTAGATATCATTATTATGAACAGAGTTCTAAAGTCTTTTGAAATTATTCATCTTTAATTTTGCTATGGTACAAATAGCTCTCCTGGGTCTTCTAACTTCACTCTTTATCAGTTTATCTAAGTCTCCCCAGGGTTTTCTAAAATTATCTCCTGCATCATGTGTTATAGCACAATAGCATTCTATCTCATTCATATGCCATACCTTATTCTGCCATACTCAATTAATGAGAACCCTTTAATTTTCAGTTCTTTGCCACCAGCACAAAAAAAAAAAAAAAGACCCATGGTGGATTTTTTTGGTAGCTATGGATTGTTTTCCTCTTTCTTTTATCTCTTTAGGGTATCGCCCTAATATTAGTATTACTGGGTCAAAGTGTATACACAATTGAATAACTTTGGGAACATACTTATAAATTATTTCCCCAAATGGATGGATTAATTCACAGTTTCTCCAAGAGCACATTAATGTACCTCTGTTCCCTCTGTTTTTTGTCATTATGCCTTTTGTCAACTTTACCAATATGATAGGTATAACATAGAACCTCAGGTTTGTTTCTATTTGTAATTCTCTAATTATAAGAGATTCAGAGCATTTTTCATATGGCTATTTGCTTGGATTTAATCCTCTAAAAAAAGTACCATTTCATATATTTTGAGCATTTGCCATTTGGAAAATTAGCCCAAATCTTTCTATCTTTTCCAGAGGAAGAGCATGAGAGATTTTGTCAAATGTTTAATGTTTAGGGAAGCTATATCTATGAGACTCACAACCCTAAAGATTCCTCTTTTGTTATCAATGTTTCCTTTTCTAGATGTGCATTAAATAAAATGCTCTAGTATTTGAACAAGAATCAATTTTAACTACCTAGGCTATAGCTTATAGATTACTCCCTGTTCCTTTTATACTTGTTGTTGTTGAAAATAGAGACAATTTATGTTCTTTTCCAATCTTTGGAGCAGCTCCCATTTTCCACAATTGTTCAAGTATTACTAATACTTTAGCAATAATGTCTACTTTAATTTGCCAACTACCAATATTAGCTAACACCACCTAGGATGGCCTGCTATCACAGGTTCTTTGATCTGCTTTTCTAAGGGAAAGACATCTTTAATGGTATTAGTGATCTTACTTTAATTAACAGACAGATAAATAGAAAAGAGTGAGTATCCAAGAAAGAATCTGACAGAGCTCAAACTGTCTGAACAAAGTAATACAATCACCTACATACACCACCAGACCGAGAGAGCACCAACATCTGAGTAGTCTGGGGGCTCTTAACAGCTACTCCGAGGCCCAGCTAGATAATCAAAAAGTCCTATTCATGAGCGAGCCCCAAAGCAAAATACCACTTAAAAGTATATATAGTTTTCAACTAAAAGACTCAGAGTCAGAAGGCATCACAACCCTTGTGACTTGATGTCTAATCAGCTTAGTACAAAAAAGTGTGAAAGCCTACATACAACCAAGTCTCCCTGTAAGCAAGCTTCCCCCTAAGCAAGCTCCTCCTTAGACAAGGTCCTCCTGTAATGGGTTCTATGTGATTCAGGATATATCACAGCTGTGATTGAAATATCTGTGTACCTTTAGACCTGGGAACATGGCTCCTGTTCCAATGGAAAAGGGGACACGTGGTTACAGAGGCCTATTAATGGATGGGAAAAATCTTCATATTCCATTAACATAACACCACCTTGAACAGGTACTACTCTGAATAATTAAGAGGAATTTCCTCAGTTGGAAATCCTTATATCAATAAGATCAGAGGTTCAGTAATATATGTGTGAGACAGAGAGATGGGGGGGGGGAGGAGAGAGAGAGAGAGATTACCAGCACTCAGCTTAGTTCCTTACAAAGAGAAAAACAAAGCAGTTCTTTGCTTTCATGGAGCTTCTAGGAGATATGTGGAAGGGAAATGATATGGATAGGAAAGGACATACCAGAGAAGACCAAGATGGTGGAATAAAAGGAAATAATATAGCTCAATTTTTCCCTACTCCTGTAAAACTACAGAATGCATCTATATAACTCAAGGTTTAACCAATTAATACTATAACTTCAACATTATAAAATTGAGCAGTTCTGAAAAACAATTCTAATCAACACAATGATTAATCATGCTTCCAGAGGCTTAATGATGAAGAACACTGCCTACTTCATGAAGCAGAGAAGTTGAACTAATACATAGAATCAGAAACATATTTTGGAGCATGACAAATGTAGGAATTTGGCTTGACTGAGAATATGTAAAATAGGGATTCTCTCTCTCTCTCTCTAATGCACATACACACACATATGCACACAAATACAACTGATATGAGAAATGGGAGAAAAATAAATGCTTAATAATTTTAAAATAAAATTTTTAAAAAGAAAATTTATACTAAGTAACATCAAGCAATCTGAAGAAAAAGAGATAATAAAAACTGAGAAGTTAGAGAAGGTCATAGCTTATCTTTTCTCACTCCCTTATCCATAAAGGGCAAACTTCCATCTGGCCATCTGACAGCACTTTCATATCTAATGATGATGATGGTAGTAACCATTTATGTTGTGCTTTCAGATATGCAAAGCATTTTATATATGCTATCTGCATCACCATTCCCTAGGTGATAAGTAGTGACTTTCTCCTCATAACATACCCTTCAAGAAGAACTTTAAATAAGTTTCCTACCTGCAGGTATTTGGTGGTCCATCATCTTCCCTTTCTCTTCTGTTTGATATTCTTCCATCTTCCAATCTTCATACATACATATATATGAATATATATATGTATATCAGTATTTCCCTCTGCCTTTTCAGATCCTTTTTACTTTTTGGCTACTAAAATATAGAAACAGAGTCTGGGAGAAGTCAAAATCAGCGGGCTACAGTCAACCATCTAGTAAGTAACATCTAGCTCTCAATTCCAAGTCATAAAATAATAAAAGTTCATATCATGTAAATGCATTGTGATAAAAATAAATGAATATATAGATAAATGCATAGAGATAGATAGATGATAGATAGATATAGATAGATAGATAGATAGATAGATAGATAGATAGATAGATAGATAGATAGATAGAAAGATAAATGATCAAAATATATGAACAAGCAATTCTCAAAGATGAAATGAAACCTATTAGCAGTCATGAGGAAAAATACTGCAAATCACTAATAATGTGATAAATGCAAGTTAAAATAACTCTGAAGTTCTACCTCACATCCATTAACAGCAAAGTTAACAAAAAGGGAAAATGACAATAGTTGCAGGTGGTGTGAGCAAACAGGTACACAAAAGCACTGTTAAAGCTATGAATTGGTCCTGTTATTCTGGAAAGAAACTTAAAACTAACTATAGTTAAGATATTTATCAATTCTTGCATAATTCTTGATGCAGAAATAATACTATTAAGCATAAACTCCAAGGAGGTCATAGAAAAAGATAAAGGACCCATATATACAAATATTTTATTGCAGTAATTTATATTATAGCAAAAATCTGGAAATTAAAAGTGTGCCCATAATTCTGGAAGTGGACTAACAAATTATGATATCTGATTGTATTAGAATATTAATGTGTCATTAGAGATTACTTTAAAATGGACTCAGAGCAATGTGGGTGGACTTATGTGAACTGATACTAAAGTGAAATAAGCAAGACTAGGAGACTAGTTAATATAGCTACAAATTTGTAATGAAAAATAATTTGCAAAACTTAAGAATTCTGACCAATGTTAACTCCTGAGGACTGATAATAAAACCCACTACCCTCTTCAAGGTGATGGAATAGAAGTACAAGACGAGACATTCATTTTCAGAGCTGACTAATATATGCCCTTGTTTTCCTTGAGTACACTTTTTTTTTTACAAGGTGAGATTTTTTTCAAAAGTTTTCATTTTCCTTTGGGGGGGGTTTGGGAGTGAACAGTATATCTGGGAGGGAGAAAGAATCAAGCAATAGTTACAACAGGAAAGTAGAAAAAGAGTCAGTTACATATATTTAATACACAGAAGAGAATAGAAGGATATTCAGAAGGAGAGATCAATAAATAAGATAGCTTTGAAAGTAACAAGTTGAATTGATTATACTATTATATTTATAATATAAATATATAATTATATATTTAAAAAGTAAATTGTACATAATAGAGAACTGCAGTCACATGCAAAAAATTTCTTGTTGAAACAGAAATCCCTTCTGCAACATCCCCAGTTATATATTATCCAGCTTTCTCTTGAAAGAATTCAGTGATGACAAACAAACAAAAACTTTTCATCTTAGTCCCCCCCCCACCCACTCCCTCCGCCAAATTTTGGACAGTTTTAATTGTTAGGATTTTTTTTTCCTTTTGTATCCAGCTGAAATATCTCTTCCTGCAACTTTGACCCTTTGTTCCCTAGTCTGATTGTCTGGGAACACACAAGACAAATCTATTCTTTCTTCCACATTGTAGCCCTTCAGACATTCAATGGCTCTCTATAGTTTATGTTATCTAGGTTAAGTATTCCTAATTCCTTTAACTGATCCTGGTACTACATAGATTCAAGTCACCTCATGATCCTAAAGGTTATATTTCCCCAAACACCTGACACTACTCTCTGTATGTATACCCTGGACATTTCCTAAATGCATATTGAATGAATGAATGTCATTTGTTCTCTCTTGGATGCATTTCATCTTGTCAATGTCAATCCTTAAAATAAAAAATGGCACTGAAGTCAGGACCCTTTCCACTGTACCAGACTGTTTCCAATTAGAGATTCTCCAAATTAGAAGAGACCTAGTAGGTTGTATGGTCCAGTCTGTTAAGTGTCCCTTGCCTCTCTTCTCCCTCCATTCCTTTTGGTCCTTAGGAGCTTTCCCTGCCACTTTCCATGCTGTGGAAGTTCATGTGTATATAAATAGCTGACTTCAAAAGCCTACAGTTTCAATCTGACACCTTTTCACTGTGATTGAGTTCATATCATAAAATGTGAAAGGTTGATTACATATAAAATCAATTCTTTTGGCTTCTCACCTACCCTGGAATACAGGTGGGCTGAGAAACAAATTAGAACACCTTTCTACACAGTTCTATCACTGCTAATATATTAAATAGACAAGAAAAATAATGCCCTGGAAGCTTTTAGCATTCCTCTGGAGACATTGCCTCCCATAGTTGTTTTATGCAATATTTTTAAAGGGAAAATGCCAAAAGACAGAAGTAAATCCTATGATAATCCACACTTGGGATCCACAGGAACACAATACAGCGAAATATCTTCCCAAACAGATTTCACATTAACCCCTCTCTTTCCTCTCCCTTACTCTATGTTCTAGTCAAGCAGGACTACTACCTTCTGCCTTTCCATGGCGTTGTGTCTCCCACCTCAGTAACTTTGTACATGCATGGGATGCTCTCCTTCCTCACTTCTGCTCTATTGGAAAACCGAATTTTGTTATCCTATCATAATATGACAAAGTAGTAGGATTAGTAGGAATCCTGCTGCTTCTATTGGAGCTATTATTGCAGTCTGTCTTTGGGAGATCTATCTGTCAACTCTCCCCAGCCCCATTTTAAGGAACGATATAACCTAGTGCAGAGATGTTAAACATATGTGGGCCTGAACCAGATGAAACTGTAATTGGGAAATATTTAATAAAATCAAGAAAAATACAACAGAATAAAATAAAATATTACATTTTAAAACTGTCCATAGGGATGCTTATGGCTCCCCCCCAACGATTTGAGTTTGCCATCATTGCCCAAAGGGAATACATACTGGAAACACAGAAGAGTTCTTGGCTTTCCTCCACCTACCTACATCCTCACCATAGGTATGACTGATAACAGCCTGGTGGTTATTATCCCAGTGAATTGCTTTTTAAAATTCTGTATGACATAAGAAAGATAATTAAAGAGGCATTGGGGTATTTCACAAGTTCACAGAAGGGTAAAGTGTGCTCACTTGTAAAGGGGACACTTCCCCTAGCTGTTTAAGGAGTTACATTGAGATTTTTATACATTATATCTTCTCCTGATGGAGACCATTTTGGAAAGGGTTCCTTTTCCCTAAGTAAGCTTTTGTGAATCTACAGTCAATGGGAGAATAGCCTCGGAGAGAGGATATCCCCTAGTTTCACAGGTATAAAGTCCTTTGGGGTTTAGAAAGTGCTCTCCTTAATAACCACCCTGTTTCAGAGAAAACTCTATCACCTGCTAGACTAAGAACAAGAAAGGAAGGAAGCAAACATTTATTAAATGCCTACTATTTGCCAGGCTGAGCACTTTACAAATATTATCTTCTTTAACCCACAAAACAACTGTGAAGGGAGATGCTGCTATTCTCCCATTTCATAGTTGAAGAAACTGAGACGGTGACCTGCCCAGAATCATACAACTAGTAAGTTTCTGAGGCTTGCTTTGAATTCATGTCTTCCCGACTCCAGGTTTAACATTCAATCCATTGTGACACCTAGGTGTTTGTTTAAAAAAAAAAAAACAACAAACTGAAAGACTTGAAAATTGACATATTAAAGGTCCCAAACAAGTTCTCTGGATTTTTGAGTGAGGGTTGCTTTTCTCAGCCCTTGTGACTCTGAATTTAGCCCTTCCCAGCCTCTCTGAATATGGTGAGTCAGTTTGGAAATAGGAAACTACAGAGATGCAATGGAGGAAATGGTGCAAACAGTTGGGAAAGAAACCCTTTCCAACAGGTCTGGCCATTGCGAAATCACCTCTGTGGTGTGATTTGAGGATTCAGTGTCACACCTATAGCCAGCAACTGATATATTAGAGGAGAAATAATGATGTTGTGATCCTAGAGGATCATGGGTAACATAATTTAACAAATAAGGAAACTGAGAGCCACAGAAGTTAAGTGATTTGTTCAGGGTCACATAGCTAGTAAGTATCTGATGCAGAAATTGAATATAGGGCTCCTAAATGCTAAGTCTAGTGCTCTGTCTGTACCACCTAGCTGCCTACAAAGCCTTAAAGCACTAAACATATATGATTGTTATTTTTATTATCAACATCATAAGTTATTTACCTGAAAGTAGCTAGGTGGATAGAGCATGGGTTCTAGAATCAGAAAAACACAAGTTCAAATCCAGCTTCAGATACTTACTAGCAGTGTGACCTTGGGTAAATCACTTAACCTCTGGTAGTCTGAGTTTCTTCCCTCCATTTGTCTCAGTTTCCTCAACTATCAAATGGGGATAAAAATAGCACTTCCCTCCCAGGTTTGTTGTAAGGATCAAATGAGATGATAGTTGTAAAGTACCTGGCACATAGTATGCCCTATGTAAATGCTAACTCATGATTATCTGTACCACCCGTCTCCTGCCACCCATCTCCTAAACCTTAAGGCACTACATAAATATAATAATTTTTATAATCAACATTTTAAGCCACTTATACTAGGAGAGCTAAGTAGTATAATGGATAGAGCCCTGGGCCTGAAGTCAGGAAGATTTGAATTCAAATAGGATCTCAGACACTTATTAGCTTTGTGACCCTGGGCAAGTCACTTAAACTCTGTCTCAGATTCCTTAACTATAAAATGAGGATAATAATAGCACCTTGCTCCCAGGATTGTTGTGAGGATCAAATGAGATAATATTTATAAAGGAGATTAGCTCAGTGCCTGGCACAGAGGAATGCTTAATAAATGCTAGCTCCCTTCCCTGTCTCTAAGTTTGTTTCCTTATTTGTTAAATGAAGATGATTATGCTTCCACTATCAAGCTTATTAAGTGGTGAAGAAAGTGCTTTGAAGCCTGGAAAGCCCTTTATAATGTGTGAATGTTAATGTGGTTACTGCTGTTATTAGTATTATCATGGTCCATAGCTTCCTTTCAGCTTCAGAGAATAGTTCCTTGATAGCTCCAGATGCTAATAATTACAGCTTTCTCCACCAAAAGCAGGTGTAGGCAATTTCCTCTTTACTTCCTAAGAGAGAGTAAGTCTGTGTGGTCGGGGACCCTGTCCTCTCCCAAGGTAATGACATGATGCCACCAAAGGCTGAAGTGAAGATTAGTATGTTCAGTCCCTTGCTAGGTCTTGCACTATCAGGAAGCCTTCACAGTTTTTCCCGTGTCCTTCCACCTCAACTGTTATCATCAGCAGAGTGGAACAAGAAGGCAAAGCGACCACAGGGCATCACTTTCTTTCATTGGTCTCTTCTTCAGGTTTTCCCATTTCCCCACTGACAACAGGGATGGAAAATTTTTCTTTCATGACCCCCTTTGGTACTTGAAGCAGGAAGCCTCTGACACCTAAGTTTTTCTCAACATGTCTAGAAATATCTCACAGACTATTTTACTGGAAATTACCTTAGAATCAATCAATAAACAAGCAATTATTAAGCACTTACTGCAATGATTTTCATTTATTTTTGGTTTGGGGACTCCTCTGCATTATTTAAAATTACTGAGGAACCCTCCCCTCCAAAGACTTTTGTTTATTCAAGATATATCTATCGATATTTACCATATTAGAAATTAAAATGTCAGTATTATTTTGAAAATAGTTTTGACCTTACAGAGCCCCTGAAAAGGTCCCAGAGACCAGTCCCTGGACCACATTTTGAGAATTGCTGTTTACCAGGTGCTGTGCTTGGGATACAAAGAATGGTAAAAACAGTCATGTTCATATCCAGTCCACCCCACACCTTTGCAGAAGAGGAAGTTGCATGTGACCTAAGAGGTGAAATAACTTGCTCTAGATAATAAATAACTGAGGGTTTGAATCTCAGTCTTCAGACTACAAATTCTGCCCTCTTCATTACCCCAGAGTTCAGTGTTGTAGCATGCCATTGGCTGCCAAGGGAAATGGGTGGAGGCTTAGTCACGAAAGCCAAAGGGTCAACTCAGGGAGATGGACAGATCAGGATGCAAGACATGATAAGAACAATCCTAGTACATTATCTAAGTGGGCTGAACCAAGGGAGTGAAAGAAAGAAGGGACAGAAGACTGATCATGGAACACAGTTTCAAGCAGGGAGACTGATAAAATGTAATGAAGCAAGTGCCAAGGCAAAGGCAAAAATCTAGCACCATTTTTAGGAGAATTGTGGTCAGCAGGATGTCCCTGTGAAGTGCTGCTTTAGACAAGGTGACTGGGCTTTTCTGGTAAGCTATGCTCCTGGGCTCCATGCTTACAGTCTCCCTCTTTCCCCATTAGAATGTTAGCTCTTCAAGACTGTTTTCTTTTAGTTTGTCATATCCCTAATGCTTAGCATAGTGCCTGGAACATAAGTGCTTAATAAAATTTTTATACATCTGTATTATCTATTTATCTTATTCTTTCACCTTAAAGGGACACAGTCCCTTGAGGAAGTATGTTTTTAGATCCATTAGCCAGATATCATTGACTTCTTCACGCTTGGGGTAGCTGAGTCAACTTCAGGAAGCAGGGTTCTTTAGAGGCCAAGTGGAAAATCCTAGAACTCCCAAAGCCCTTACTGTCCAATTAGTTCATATCACTCAATCAATCAGTAATTATTATTTATATATATAAAATCTATTACCTATGTGCCAAACACCATACTAAGCACTGTGGATAAAAATACATATTTCAGGGGCAAGATCAAAGATGTTAAAATAGTTTCATGATGCAAAAAGAAACTAGTTGAGTACCTGCCTTGGAATGGGGAGAGGGGAGAATCCAACTTATTCCCCCTTAGTTTCTCTCTCACTTTCTTTACTGACTTTCCCCTTAGTATTCTCATCTTCACTGGATACAACACAGGGCTCTAAGAGAAAATCCTTTGAATTCCTTGTCACACATCATCTATGGCCACAAAGAAGAGAAGCATATGCTTACTTTGGTGTGACTAATCAGGTCCTGTTCTTCATGACATTTGAAATATCACTGAAAGTAGCTCAGCAACCACAACTGAGATTTATTGAAGTACCTAAGAATGTTGGTGATTTGAGATGGATAACTTGAACCATCCAGAGCAGTCAGATCCTTTTTTATTATATCAATTTACTTATCTTTGTTATTAACTCCAGACTAGTCATTGTCATTCTGTCCTTTCTCATCCAAAAATAAAGGTTGGAGGCTTACTGAAAACCAATTTTCTAGTACTTGGGAACTATGCCAATATTAGCAATACGAAAAGGGCTGTAGAATGGGGAAAAGTGACTATTCTGCACTGGAAATCACCTTCTCTAATTCTAGTCTGAATATGTTTAACATTTTATTAAACTGGCCTTCTCTATCTTGTTTACATATGAGGCTCCCTTCAGGGAAAATTGTAGCTAAAAGATTTTTTAATGTCAAATGGCATTTTCAAAATTATAAGGAAATACATACATATCCTTCTTTTAAGTTATTTTGTGAACAAGATGAAGTATGTGGGCTAGGCAATAGTAATCACAGGCATTTAGAAATCCTTGAATGATGGATCCAAAGGATAGTAATTAATGGCTCAATGTAGTGGAATGGTTTATCATCCAAATGACAATCAGTCCAAATCTTGACTCTGTTGCTTACTACATATGTAATATTAAGCAAATAACTTATACCTCTCTACACATCAGATTCCTTATGTGCTAAATGAGCAATGGCATGGCATGGTGGATAGGGTACCAGACTTTGAGTCAGGAAGACAAAGGTTTAAATTCCTATGCCTACCTCCCCTACCCCCATCTGAAAGATTGGCTATTTGTATAATCCTTTCTAGATAAATCATATAACTTCTCTATATCTGTTTCTTTCTTTTTAAAATTAGGGTATTTGACTCAATGGCATCTAGAGTCCCTTCCTACTCTAAATATACCACCCTGTGATTTAATGGCTTCTAAGCTCTATTTTAGTTCTAAATTTATATTCCTATGAACTCAAAAGGAATTTCCAGTCATAGTGTCCCAGGGATCCATTTTTGGCTCTTTGGTACTTAATATTTTTTTTCCCAAGACTTAGACTAAAGCATGTATCACACACATGTATACAAACATACATATGCATATACACATGTGTGTGCATATATGTGTATCTATGTATAAACATAGATACACATATATAGATATACACATATATATAGATGCATATGACACAAAACTGATCAGTATTAGATGATATAACATTCAATACCTTAGATTACTCTAAGGTAGCTAGGTGGCACAGTATGTAGAGTACTAGACTTAGAGTCAGAAAAACTTGAGTTCCAGTTTGACCTTAAACACTTCCTAGCAGGGGTGGCTAGGTGTCACAGTGAGTAAAGCACCAGCCCCCGAGTCAGGAGGACCCGAGTTTGGTTCTGGCCTCAGACACTTAATGCCCACACAAAAAAACTAGCCATGTAACCTTGGACAAGTTACTTAACCCCAATTGCCCTCCAAAAGGCCAAAAAAAACCCCAAAACTACTTCCTAGCTCTTTAATATCAGATCACTAATTTTCCTTCTTCAGTTTCCTCATCTGTAAAATGGGAATAATAATAACAACTACCTTCCAGGGTTATTGTAAGGATCTAATTAAATAGTTTTTGTAAAGAGACTTTCAAACTTTAAAGTAATATATAAATTCTAGTTATTATTATTAGATTAGCATATTTAGTTAAATCTAAAAAGATTTTTTGTTTTTTTTTTAGTTTTAGTTTTCAACATTCACTTCCATAAGTTTTAAATTTTCTCCCCTTTCCTGCTTCCTCCCTCCCCAAAATGGCATGCAATCTGATATAGGCTCTACACATACATTCCTATTAAACACATTTTCACATCAGTCATAGAAGAATTATAATGAATAAGAGAAACCATGAGAAAGAAAAACAAAACAAAACAAAAAAGAAAATATTCTGCTTCACTCTGCATTCAGACTCCATAGTTCTTTCTCTGGATGTGGATGGCAATTTCCATTAATGAATCCTTTGGAATTGTTTTAGGTCCTTGCATTGCTGAGAAAGGCTAAGTCTGTCCAAATCAGTCATTGCACACTGTAACTGTTACTATGCACAATGTTCTCCTGGTTTTACTCACTTCACTAAGCATCTATATATCTTTCCAGATTTTATGAAGTCTGTCTGTTCATCATTTCTTACAGCACAATAGTATTCCATTACATTCATACACCACAACTTGTTCAGCCATTCTCCAATTGATGGGCATCCCCTCAATTTTCACTTTTTGACCACCACAAAAAGAGTTACTATAAATATTTTTGTACATGTAGGTCCTTCCCCATTTTTATTATCTCTTTGGGATACAGCACCAGAAGCAGTATTACTGGGTGAAAGGGTATGCATATTTTTATAGCCCTTTGGCATCATTCCAAATTGCTCTCCAGAATGGTTGGATCAGCTCACAGCTGCACCAACAATGAATTAGTGTACCAACTTTCCCACATCTTCTCTAACATTTATAGTTTTACTGTTTTGTAAAAAGATTGAATTTCTAAAGGATAAATTTAAAATCTTACATTCAGGAAGAAAAAAGAGGCACCTTTATGAGTTCAAGATGGGAGTTCAAGATGGGTTAGCTAGTCATGGCTAAACACCAGTTCATCTGGAAAACATTCTGAACCAAAAGATGAATATGAGTCAAGATTTTTATGTGGTAGTAAAAAAAAAAAATCAATCCTAGGCTAAATTAAGAGGGATGTAGTATTCTGGACTGTGAAAGTAAAACTCTCACTTTTACTTTGGCTAGACTACATTAGGATAACTTATGTTCAATCCTGATCTGCATATTTCGTTTATTTATTTAATATTCCATTTTCTCCAATTATGTGTAAGAACAACTTGACATTCTTTTTTCAAATTTTGTGTTCTTAATTCTCTCCCTCCTCCACTCCCCACATTGAGACAACAAGCAAACACGCAAAACTCATTTCCATGTAAGTCATGATCTACAAGAAAACAGAGACAAAAAAACTACCAAGAAAAATAAAGTATCTTTGATCTTCATTCAGGCTCTATCAGTTCTTCTCTGGAGATGGATAGTACCTTCCATCATAAATCCTTCAGAATTGTCTTGGATAATTATATTGCTGAGAATAGCTAAGTTATTCAGAGTAGATCATCATACAATTTTGATGTTACTGTGTACAATGTTCTCCTAGTTCTACTCAGCTTCCCTTTGTATCATTTCATGTAAGTCTTTCCAGGTTTTTCTGGGAGCATCCTGCTCATCATTTCTCATAGCACAATATTATTCCATCACAATCATATATAACGACTTATTCAGCAATGGGAGAAAGTTACAGAGAAATATATTAAAGCTTGGTCTGAGGAAAAATTTCCTAACAATTAGAGCTGTCCAAAAATAGAAGGGGTGGTATATTCTAGGAATTTTATTTTATTATCAAGCGAAATCTGGATAACTACTTAGATAATTTGTGGATAGAATTGTTTTTTGTGGTTCAGGGTTGGATTAGATAATCTCTAGAGACTTCCTTACTCAGACATTGTAATTCTGTGCTTCTATTAGATCTTCCTGGTCCTAATTATGAGGTACAGGGTCTGGGAACCCCCTTGAACTCTGATTGAATCTTTCCATTAGATGAAGCATTTGCCTGAGGACATAAGCCTTTCATTATACCTAGGCCCAAATCTCCATTACTAGCTTAGCCCTCCTTTGTCCAGCAACTTCCCACCCTTGACCCTCCCAAACCCTCCATTGTCTCATCTCCAGGTAGCCTCAAGACCCTCCCCAAACTCCTCCCCTAGACCATCCCTAGATTCTTCCCACAACCTTTCTGCATATAAGACCCCATCTTGCCTCTATGAAGTTTGAGAGCACTGGAGGCACCAGAGGATTATCTAGCTCAGACTCACTCTGTGTCAGATGATTCTGGCAGATAGAGGCTCCTTAAGGGTCTACTCATTAAGGGCAATTTTTAGTAAACTTTGCTGTACTTTGTCTGAGAGAAGACTTGAGTCAAATTCATTCAGCAGGACCCAGTGTGTTGATATTCTGGGGTTTCGAGCACCCCTAACCCCTAACCTCATCACTAAAAGGCTGGCGCTCTCTCTCTCTCTCTCTCTCTCTCTCTCTCTCTC